>NC_134547.1:4818152-5119130 GCF_050624435.1 Tenrec ecaudatus | reverse complement strand
AATTTCAATGGAAACATGGCAGCGCTCAGGCGCAGGTGGACTACATGGGGCCTCCCCTGGAAGCAGGTGCAGCATTCCAGCAAGCAGGGCGGCAAAGGGCAGCGAGAGAGGAGGGGGACCCCGTGTCTCTCTTTAAAATAAAATTTTAAATCATTTTATTGGGGGCTAATACAATTCTTATTACAATCCATCCATTATGTCAAGCACATTTGTTGCCATCATCATTCTCAAAACATTTACTTTCTACTTGAGCCCTTGATAGCAGCTCCTCATTCTCCCCCCTCCCTCCCCCCCATGTCTCTCTTTTAAGGCCACATTTTTACAAACTGAAGGAAAAAAACCCACACATTGTTTTAAGTGCACTGTGCCAATTTATTTATTTTTAAATTTCTGACCTAAATTTCTATTTTTGTTCACATGGATACTTCACTTGAAGTACTGATTTTTTTTATTACTTGAAATTTAACCAAAATTATATACTGGTTAATCAAAAGTCCTATACAAAATATATCTGTTGCAATTTTCTGATAACAGTTTGCAATTATTCTTTTTTTTTTTTTAATGTCTGTAACAAAATGTATCCCTGAAGCTCACCAGAGGAACAGGGCCCATGAGTTACAGTGTCTCTGTGGCAGCCTTTTGGGCCAGTGCCAGCCATGGGTGGGGCAGGCACTGAATTTGACACAGCTGCAGCAATTATTCTTGTGAACTGAGCAGCGAGACACCATGTTGAACCAGAGATAAGAGACACAAAAACCTACAAGTCCCTAAGAAATGATGCTAGGCCGGACACCCACAACAATGAGCTCAAATATATGAACAGTGAGGATGTCACGGGACTGAGTGTTTTGCTGTGCTGTGGTCGCTAATAACCCAAACCAAGTCAACGGCACCTAACACCATCATCATCTCAGAGCTGGCCAACTACGCTCACTTGTGACTTCTGAACTGATGCTATCAATATTGCTGTCCTTGGCAGCTTTATCTCTGTCCAATGTTCAGCTCTTCCTCATTCTCCTTGTATACAACCCCAGCTTTTCTGGCAGGGGTCATCAAACTATGGCCCGCGGGCCACATGCTGCCCGCCGAGGACATTTATCTGGCCTGCCGGGTGTTTTTGCCCCGTTTGGTTCTTTCACTTCAAAATATGTGCATTGTGCACAGGAATTTGTTCATAGTTTTTTTTTTTAAACTATAGTCTGGCCCTCCCATGGGTCTGAGGGACAGTGAACTGACCCCGTTTAAAAAGTTTGAGGCCCCCTGGTTTATGGGGTTCTTTACCCTAGACAGAAGTCACCCAGTTGCAGTCTTCCATAAATGCTACCCAATTCAGTTGGCTTGATGTTGTCAACCTGTGAGCCCAGCGGCATCCACTCGCCCATCTCATTCAATCATCCACTCCCTCTCCCGATGAAAGTTCGAATTATTGGGTAGTTAATGGTGGCAGCTTCCAGAGAGGGTCTCCAGGTATGAGCGTTATGTGAGCGAAAACAAAGCAATTCAGCGCCATCATCAGTTCGGACTCACGGTGATCTGGTAAGGCCGAGTAGAACTTCTCGTGTGGGTTTCTGAGACCGTAACGTCCCCACCCCCTGTGTTATCATTGATTAACTTTTAAGCTTAATTTACTCTGGAGCCACCCGTGTTTGCTTCTTCAGTGTCTTCTGGGAAACCTGTGCTACCTTCTCTTCTGGTTTAGGACAGTCTGTTCCTTTGCAGTAGGGCTCATCTCAATGTGGCAGGAGCTCTTGGATGGGTTCACTATGAGCTCTGTGTAAGTCCAGTCGTGCATCTTGGGGGCTTTGTGTACCTGGATGGGCTCAGTGATCAGAGAACCCACATTTAGACCCTTAAGTTCAGCATGACTCTCTGTGTTTTTAAGGACGTGAAACAAACATTCAGCCCTCTTTTGGGGTCAACAACCCTGGGCCCAACCCCACTATGTGACCTGGGCACACCTACCAACGCCGCCACTGTACTATCGGAAGGGCACACTGCTTCTGCAAAGTGACATCTTTCAAATATTTGGTGGCCCTCCAGATATGCAGAGCCTTGGTGGCCTGGGCATTTCATGGGCGTTCTTAAAAGGGACCCGAAGATCCGACCCTCTGATGTGCATGATTTTGTGAGGTTTTCTGGGGCAAGTGAGTCGTGAACTATTTTGGCAGCTCACCTCAGGCCACTATGGGAAGAGCTGAGGCTGTAACTCTTTACAGGAGTAGAAAGCATCATCTTTCTTCCCCTGAGGGTTCCAAACTGCTGACCTTCGGGTCAGAAGCCGGACGTGTAACCCTTTATGCCACCAGTTAATCAATAACAGACATTATTTTCTTGGTGGGCTGTGTTGGCAGTAAATATTGAGGACGATTTCTTCCAAAAGAACCCTCCCTGCCTTGCTCTATAACATTTATCTACCTATACCTTTGTAATTCATAGTTCATCTAGCCCATCTTAGCATAATGAATTACCACTGGAGGTTTCTTTTCTTTTTTTTTTTTTACAGGGTGTGGTAGTTACATAATCTGGTGCCAATTTGAGGATTAAGAGGGAAGGGGTGGAGTCTAGCCTGTCAATCGGATCATAGCCAATGAGGCCTGTGTGGGCATGGCCTTCTCCTGGGAATTCCTGGATTTCCTTGTTGGAGGCAGAGACTCTCTCTCTGCTCACTCCCTGGGAGACATTGCAGCTGACAAGACACATGGAACTACACTAGTGCCCTGAGCTTGTGAAGCCACGTGGACCTACCCTGATGCAACCAGACCTCTGAAGCCAGAGAAGCCACGTAGAGACCCCTGCCAGTGCTGAGATGCTTACACCACCACTGGACCCACAAGACTTCCCACCCACTGGCCTGTGATCTTCCTGCATTCGGCGTTATCGCATGTGTTTTGTGAGTCTGAAGAGGATTTTCTAGACTGCTAACGGACATATGGGCTAATATCAGACTTATGGGGCTTGAAATGGGACTGGGATGCTTGCTTAATGTACAATTAATTACCCTTTATATAAAACTCTCTCTTATACACATAAGCGGTTCTATAGATTTCTCTAGCCTATCCAGACTAACACACAGGCCATTACTAATCCTCTTAACTATTATCCTTGGCTTTGATTTCACCCGATTTGAAAAGCAACTAAGGACCAGAGTAGAGCAAGTCCCCTTATGCTTAGGGGTTGTACCAGACAGCTAGGTTTGGGTACTGAAGCAGCTACAATCCTGGTGACAACCATGTGAAAAGGTACCAGGACTTTGTCCGTATTAATTACATACATTGTGACATACAAGGTTGGAGCTTTCCTGTGACATAACGCATTCAGAGATTTTTCTTTGGTGACAGATTGGCAAAAGTCAAACACCTTTTGCTCATGGTCACGTGGAAGAGCTGGCCTACAATGGTTCTCATCTCATGGAAAAGCAATCTTTTTCACAATTTTTGAAACCGCGTTGAAACCTGCCTTGACACAAGGGATTCCTCTGCCACTTGCCGGAAGCCTTGCTTCGATCTGAATTGAGACAGCGGAGATGCTTAATTGTGTTCTCCTGGAGAAAGATTCCACTTTTCCAAGTCACTCTCCTGCTGAGGTCACTTGCTTTGGAAACATGACGTCAGTGCTTTTTCAGAGGATTTTCCAGCTTTTTCTCTTTTGTCCATTCACAAACAGGCACTGGACAACCCGTTTCTTGACAACTCCTTGATGCTTGCTTTTCCCCTCTTCCTATCTTTCAGGTTGGAGTCAGTCGTAGAAGACTTGCACTTCATTCCTTGCACGATCCGAGTTCAGGAAATCACACACAGGTTTATGTTAGTCTACATTGGAAACTTAGAAAAGGTTGTATGCCTACAGTTAATACAGATCATTTTAGAATAACACCTGCATCCCACCCTATAAAAGGGGTTGTGAGAACGTACTCTCAACTTTGGAAAGTTTACTAAAACTGAAATGGGGGTGTCCTTTTTAAGAAACTTGAGATTGATGGCAGGGGAAGTTGGGGGTGGGGAATGGAGAGCTAATAACAAGGAATACAAGAATGTGGTAATGACTGAACTACTGAATTGATTGATCTATTGTGGTAATGATTGAACTACTGAATTGTACACCTGGATTATGTCCCAATAAAACCATTTATAAACAGTAAGATGCAGGCCTATAAACTGAAAAATATGCACACTGCAATCAGTAACTGATTAATTCCTGTAGAGACCAGGAAATTGAAATGTGAGATGTGTAAGTAGTAAGAATCTTTTTTTTTTTTTTAAGCCAATTGACTAAGGTTTGCATGTTCGACTGTTGAGCTCTATTTACACCTTACATTCACGGAAACATACACACAATTTTGCTTGTTAACTTTCTAACTACTGGAGGACTGTCAAACTCTTGACGATGGTTTATACCTTTTAATGTAACTTTGATCAAAGGTAACATTTCTGGATTTTTATAAACATAATCAGGGAATTAAAAAAAACAGAATATGATTTGTACTAAAAGGTTACACACTGGTCTGCCCATAAGGTCAGTTCAAACCCAATTGCTCCACAGGAGCAAGATGTGTCCGCTCTTAAAGTTTCATGGCCTCTGAAGCTCACAGGGGGCAGCACCATTTTGTCCTGTATGGTGGATGAGTTGGAATCTACTCAATGATAGTGAGTTTGATATATATTTAAGATGAGAGGTCAGTTAATGAGGTAGAAATTTACTTCTGGAAATGTTACAAAAAATGCACAGAATATGCATGTTGCACTATGCTAGAACTATTTTACTTAATTTCACCATTCTCATACACTTGATGTGTATTATTTATGAAAAAATATAGCAATGAATTGTGACATCAGAAAAATGAGTTAACACAGTTTACATTTATAATGTTTATTTCTAATGTAAATTCTCTCTGGATCTCAAACACGTAAACACTTGAGAAAAGCTTACCAAATAGAAAAAGACTTGTAAAGTTTCTCTCCAGAATAAATTCTCAAATGATTTAGAAGGTGCATTTTATGACCTTACCTTATACAGTGCATTTGTAATTTTTCACTCCCATGGATTTTCTGTTTTTTTAAATGAGGATTCATCCCAAATTCGATGTTTTGCTACTTTATTTGTAACTTTTCTCTCTTGTATGGATTTTCGACAAATTGTAAGATTTAAATTCTGACTAAAGTCCATTTCACATACTTATATTTATATAGTTTCTTCAGTATGAACTCTATGATGTGTATTAGTCTGATGTGTAAGAAACTGAAGTTAAAAAAAAAGATTTATCACAATGTTTATAAGGTCTCTTTTAAATTCTCTCTGGACTCAAAATATACAGAATTCGATAAAGGTATATCAAATATAGGAAATGTATCTCACTACAGAATGGTTTGGCAACCTGAAAATTTAAGTAATGACTTTATAGACTACATTTATGACTTCACTCTTAGATGAACTTTATGGCATCTATTGAGTATTCAGCCTTATTTAAAGGTTTTGTCACTTATTATACCGGTCAAGTTTCTCTCGACCATGAATTGTCTGATGTTCTACATCTTTTGATCTTTGGGTAAAAAAGCCTTATCACATTCATGTTACCAAAGTTCCTCTCCAGTATGAATTCTGAGCTGTAAGGCTTTGACCTTGCCACATACATTCATGTTTTCGCTCCAGAACGGATTCTTTGATGTCTACTGAGGTTTGAACAATGAAAGACTTTTCCATGATCTTTGTTAATTTCCCTCTAGTATAAAGTCTCATGACCCCAAAAAAGATAGATCGACGGCTCAAATCCTTGTCCCATTCATTTCATTTGTCAGGTCTCTTCTGTATGTATTCTCAGATGGACGGTGAGATTTGAATTCTGACTAAATTCCATACCACATATATTACAATGATAGGGTTTGTTTCCGCTGTGGATTCTCTGGTGTCTAGTAAGGTGGGAAGCTGAGTTACAGGATGTGCCACATTCCTTACATTTGTAAGGCCTCTGCGTCAAGTGGATTCTCTCATGCTCTACAAGCGTGGCTCTGAGGGTAAAGGCCTTCCCACACTGATTACATTTGTAAGGTTTCTCTCCAGAATGAGTCCTCTGATGTTCCACGAGCTTTGTTTTCCGGATAAAGGCCTTCCCACACTCGTGACACTTGTAAGGTCTCTCTCCAGTATGAATTCTCTCATGAGCGGTAAGGTCCGAAGGTCCACTGAAGTCTTTGCCACACACATTACATTTATATGGCTTCTCGCCGGAATGGATTCTCTGATGTCTAGTTAAGTTTGAACCACAGGTGAAGGATTTGCAACATACATTGCATTTATAAGGCTTCTCTCCTGTGTGAATCCGCAGATGAACTGCAAGGTGTCCTTTTTGGCTAAAGACTTTGTCACATATACTACACTGATATGGCTTCTTCCTGGTGTGCACCTTTTGATCTTTAGTCAAGTTTGAGCCACAATAAAAGGCGCTGACACCCTCGCTACACTCATGAGGTATCTGCACAGAAGGAGTTCGCTCATGACTGGGGAAGACTGGCTGTTGGATAAAGGGGTTTCCACATTCATTGCATTCACGAAGCGTTTCTCTGGTATGGGTTTCCCAGTGATTAGGCAATGAAGTATGTGTGAAAACTTCCCCATACTCATTCTGAACGTCGGGTTGGACACCGGTAGCAATATTCTGAAGCAGTGGAATCGAAGCGCCACCGTTGATAGCGTTCTCTCCTCGATCAGGTTGAAACGGTGGCATTTCACCCAGGTGTGACTCGAAGTTTGATTCGGTGTTTTTCTCAATACATATCATGCACTTGGTTTGGGCATCCACTCTTACACGCTGATCTCTTCTACTGGTGAGAAATTTCTTGAGGACGGTAATTACTTCTTTGTCATTCCTCCTATTTCCACACTGACTCTCAAACCCATTGTCTCTGGCTTGCTGGAAGTCAATATTCCTGATGCCACACCTTTCATGTCCTTCCAACATTACTGTCTGACATAGCTCTCTTTTATTATTGATCTTTCTTGGTGACAACTCCTTGATTAAACATTTAGAAGAGACATCTAAAAGATATAAAGAACCACAGGGCCCCAATTAACAATCGCTGGAAAATACTTCATATTGAAAAACCTAATTTTATATCACAAGAGAACTTGAGAAGAACAGTTATGAAAACTTCTTCACTATGGTCTTCAAACGTTTAGGAACACAAAGTTAATACTACTTCTCAATAAAGGGTGATCACCATGGAAGAAACAGACAGAAACAATGTGGAATAGTTAACTGAGGTCAATGAACAATTTACATAAAAATTGTCGAGTAGGAACCTAGTTTACTTGGAAAGGTTCACCAAAGACAGTTAGATATCATTAAAAGAAAGAAAAGAAGGATGATTACACGCATTTCAAATTATTTTCTAGGAAACTAAGTTCCAAATGCTGTATGAATATACCATGTCTGGTATGAAAAATACAAGTAAACCATAAGAGAAAATGTCATTTTTCACCACTATTTTAAAGCACACAACAGCAAGTATAGTTCATTGCTGCCTCTTAAGTGAAAACAAATATTAGATTAATGCATGCCAATGTAGAATTATTATACCCAATCAAGTGCCAACCAAGGACCTACATTAACGGAAATAATCCACATTAAAGTTATCTAATGAATAAAATAAATAAGGGAGATACAGAATTGCAAACCAAGAAACAGCACAAGTAAAAACAATTTTTTTAAAGAAAACACCACCGTCAGAACAATATTTTTCTGAATACTTATTTTTTAATTAATTTATTTTCCTGAATACCTATTTTTAAAGCAATTTATACCTATGCAGAATAGGCCTTTCACAACCGCGATTTTAGCCAGCTTGAAACAGCTCAGTCTGGGCTGAAGGAGCATACACGTAGTCAAGCAAGCAGACTCTCACACAATCAAAATCTCTTCAGTGTGAGATTTTGACCTGTTTCGGAAATACGCAGCCCCGCCCTGTTCAGAGTTGGCAGCCTGCCACACTGCTGTACATTTGCCATCCTCAAACAGGGTTTAGGCGGCTGCTTTTCTCTTGGGTAGAAATTCCATGTGCGAGAGCTTTGGTTGCTATCCAGCACATATGCCCCATTGATCACCACCGAATAAGCTGTGTTTTGGGAATTTATAGTATATCACAGAAGAAGTCAAGTAGCTTGTGGCATGCCAATTCTAAAGACTTTCTCAGATGAAGGCAGTGACTTAACACATGTAGTGTATTCTATGGATAATGAAAATTGCTCAGTTAAGAATTCAACGAACCGTTTGGTGGAAAAAGCAAACTTTGCAAGTCAGTACTGAATCTGTGAAAGAAAGGCAAGAGGACTATGTAAGAGCCTGCTGAAGCAAAATTTCCTAAGTTACATGGGTTTTTGGAACATGAGTGGTGATTCATAACCCTCAGCCCGCACCTAGGAAATCTTGTACAACTGTTAAAGTGATATTTATTATTCAGTCCTGCACCTCCATAAGCAGCCGGTGTCAACCACTTAATGTAGAACACGGATTGTGAAAAACATGTAACCAATAACGACGGAGATGTAAAAACAAGAAACCACAAGATCAACACAGGAGCCGCTTCCAAGGGTAAACTCAAACAAATGACAGCAGAGTTCAATAATGGGGGCATTCTTCAACTGCCTAAGTGGAAGACCATCAAAAGACTATTGGTGGAAGAAGAATGAACAAAGTCACACACATGGATGTGTGTTCGGATAAAAGCCTCAAAGGCGGAAGTTGTAAGCATGGTCACCGTTCCTCCTAATACAACTAAATGTAACTACTGTCCCAAAGAAAGGAATACTACTATGTATCCCATCCGTGCTGGCACACAGCTCTTGGGAAACCCCTGGAAACACTTATCAGTCTGACTCCTGTGAGCCTTTCTGTCTCAGCTTCCTAGAGCACGTTGATCCCTTTACTCACTGGCTTCCAGAAGCATTTTTGCATTCAGCAAGATAATACTGTTATATATTAATTGTACTCAGTAAGCTCCCTCTTTGGAGACTTTCACCTCAAATTACCCATCACCTAAAGGATAGAGTATCCCAAAAGATACTACACTTGATCTTAGCCAAAAGGCTGAGAAGCGATGAGTATCCCAAAAGAAACCTCAAACAACACATTGCCATCAAGTTGGCTTGGACTTCCAGCAACGCGACAGGACAGACTAGAAACTAGGCTCTCAGAGACTGTAATCTTACGAGAGCAGAGTCTCATCTTTCTTCCACAAGCTGTACGGAGGGTTCAAACTGCTGACGTTGTGTTTAGGAGTCCAACATGTAACTGATTACAACACCAACGCTCATTTCATAAAAGAAAGACAGGGTGTCATTTCAGAAGCTGTGCTAGGTGTGTGTACTTTCAATCACCCCACGTGCACTCAAAACCTGGACAATGAATAAGGACGACTGAGAAAGAATCTATGCCTTTGAATTGTGGCGTTGGAGAAACATATCGAATATGCCGTGATTATCGGAAGAACGCAAAAGATTTGGGTCAGAAGAATTACAGTCAGAATGGTCCTTCGACGAAGGTGAAACTTCACCTTGTGCGCGTTGGGCATGTTATTGGGAGGAACCATTCCCTGGCGGGTAGAGGGTCACTGAGAAATAAGAAGACCTTCAACAAGCTGACGGACACAGTGGCTGCAAAATGAGCTCCCACACAGAATGCCAGTGATGGCACACGACCAAGCAGGGTTTCATTCTGTTGTACACCGGGTCCCTGTGAATCAGAGCTGGCCTGACAGAACCGAACAGCAGCAATGCGTACTTCAAAAGAAAATTTCAGAGGAAAAGGAATCACACACATGGAGAATACGAAAACCCAGAAGAGTCAAGGTTTTTCAACGATTCTTGTCTATAGAGAGAGCTGGAGGAAGGAAAGTCTGAGATATGGGAGTAAAGTATGGGGAGTCAGAATTGATGGGGTCCTTAGGAAGGGGCTGGGTGCCCTGCAATAGTAATCAGGTGTAGATTTTAGAAAGACTTAGAAAGATAGAGATGATTGCCACCTAGGACTGTAATTCTAAGATAGTATCTGTCTACAATTTTTAGAGCACTCTTGAGAGAAAATCTCAGAACATCTAATCCATTCTGTCACATACGCTTCTTAACCAGTATAGAAAACTAGAAGAAATGGTGGAAGATTTGAAAAGATAGGTCCTGAGAAAGCCTTGTGCAATTTCTTTGGGCCATATCTGCAATGGAAGAGACAGTAATGCTTCGACAGCTCCTGAGAGGGTCTTCAATGAGCACAGAGTCTGGATAAATACTTCAGGGTGAAGGTCTCGGGCTGGGCTTTAGAAACCAAGGACTGACAATGAGGTAAGATCAACTGCAGAAGGAGCACCCAGGTGGAACCGGCCCACCTGGTCTGTCTCAAAACCACGGCCAAGAAAGACCTCACAAGGACCACAATAGAGTGTTCTACCGCGCACGACAAAGGCCGTGCTTTCAGCTCTGCTTGGGCTAGAGTTCCACCAAGGGGATGAACTTTCTATGCCTGAAGACTGTGACAATGGAGGGACAAGCAGAGAGTGGGAAAGAAAAAAAAAATCCCCTTCGAGAATTCATCAGAAATAACCTTGCTACAAAAGTACTGTGTGTCTTCCCATTTTGGAAAAGTTTGGTCAAGCAATCTCTAACGGTGCGTTTTCTTCTCTAATCATCTGACCTCTTAATATCTCGATACACTCCCACCTTACCTGGATTTTTCCCCACTTTCAGGCACGCTGAGGTTTCCTTCTTCCGAAAGAACATAAGATTCATCTCAGAAGATATTCCTGATTTTAAGAACAAAAAAAAAGAAGAAGAAGAAGAAGAATATGATGTTGAGCTAGCTTCTGCAGATGAATAACCAAGCCACTTGTTAGGGTTAGGGCACCACAGAGGTCCCTATGAAACATGTCAGCCATTCATCATCCACTGTTGCCTCCTGCTTAATGCTTTAGGGAATGCACTAAATATGGAGAGATCCAGTCCTCTTGCAATAACTATGCAAACAAAAGGACAGAAATCCAGTCAAAGAGTTCTATCAAAAGTTGGCCCTAAGCTTGTGTGGCTACTTAAGGCTTGTAACCAGCAATTATGTCCATGGTGTGAAGCTTTTCAAATAGATCCTTCTGAAGCTTTGGATTTTAGAGCCAATTTCCATCCCTGCTTTAAGAATGCCGATTTCAAACGCCATCCAGCAGAGTAGAGGCTGAGCAGAAACTTACAAGGTAAAATGCAAACATTCATGAAGGCAGACCCTCATTTCTGACAAGCAGTGATGCTCACCCAGGAAGACCAGGTTCCTGTAGTTCTCCAGCATCACGTCCCAATACAGAGCCCTCTGAGCAGGGTCCAGGCAGTCCCACTCCTCCTCGGAGAAATCTACAGCCACATCCCGGAAGGTCAGCAGTCCCTGGAGTGAGAAACACAGTCCACCAAGTGGACAAGGGAGAGAGAGTTTTTTTTTTCCCATACAAAATGGAAAATAAGAAAGGTACACAGACTAATTTCACATGTGATAATGTGGAGTAACTTATATATCCCTATAATAAAACATTATAGTTTCCAAGTAGAAGACATGAAATTTATTCAGTTCCTGAGGATTTCAATTTTGTGGAACATAAGAGAAATCTAAACATGCAAATAAGTCCCACGGGGGGGGGGCTCATTTTATGTAGAAGTACTAGACTATATATTATGCGCACCAAGTGACACTTAAAGTTTCTCAGCTGAGCTATAGGAATGGTGTCTCCAAGGGTGACAAAAGCCAACTCTGGCTCTAAAGAAACTCAGAACACTGTGGTGATGAATAGCAACTACTAAAACATTACGGACATCTACCATTTGCTAAGTATTATCCTAAACGTTCACCACGAATGAGCTCATCTGATGTAGCTTTCCATGAGAAATGCATTTGTTCTGAGTTTACAGAGGTCACAACTCTGTCACAGAGATGAAAATTCTCTCCTCAGTTCATACAGCTAAATCAAGGGGAGGGCTGGCATCGGAGGTCAGGTGGGTGGGCTTCAGAAATGAACTTAAGTAAGCCAGCAGTGAATTAACAGATAGAGCATTAAATAAAAGGGTCACAAAGGGATTCCAAAGAGATTACCTGAGTAAAGTTCAGGAACAATAACATTGGTCATTAAATTAGCATGCACATACATAATGATTTGTACTTGGCTAACATGATACCTGATTTAAAAAAAATGTCTAAGCTATAGAAAAGACATTGTTTCAAGTGTTAAATGTCTAAGCTACAGAAAAATAAGATGTGGTTTCAATTGTTAAAAATAGAATCTATAAATTAAAAAAAAATTTTGAACTTATAAAATCATGTGTTCTGTAAAACCCACCGTCTTGTGCACACACTCACATACATTAAAATTAACTGAATTAAGAAGTCTTCCTAGAACTTGTGCTTTTGTCTGTTTATTCTGATCCTCATACGCATCTGCTATCATAGAGTGGTAATCATAAGTACAGACTTTTCCAGGATTTCTGTGTTATTCTAGGTGGAATCCAAGGTAGCAGGAACCGGTAAGTCAGAAGTGAGAGAAGCTGGCTGGGACACCCTGAGCTTGTGGCTGATATCCTGACAGTGTAGCGGGTACCCTCAAATGTGTAGCTAGTAGATCAGAAGTAGGGGAGCCCCAGGGGCTTCCCAGACTTCTGGCTGGCACCTAAAGTTTACGGCAGATTTGACAGTCTCGCAGACCAGGTCTTTGCTTTGTGAGATCAGGTCTTGCTCTGGATGGTTGGGGCACAGGATTAAGAGCTCCCTGGGCAGCTGGTGTCAGAGAAGGGAGAACTGTGATTTAAACATGCTGGGACCTAAAGAGGCGCCTCCGACTCAGCATGGAGGTTGATTTTCCAACCGATGACGCAATAAGACACCCTCTATTGCTGATTGTTGCTGTTGAACTTTCCCTTCAATTTCAAATCACTGACATTTTGCAACCAGAAGCACAGATTCACCTGCTTAGCTTCAAAGGTATTAGAAATTCAGGCAGAGTAGGCTTCCATGATGTCTTCTTTTCCAGAATGGTTGGCTGTTCCTACAATAAGTACAGCGCATGCTGTGTTTTTGTGCAAATCATGCGTGCTACACTTGCGTGCATGCTATTTGTAAATTTGTAAAAAAAAAAGAAAAGAAAAGAAAAACCAAATACAAAGGCAAGTGCATGTTTGCTTTAATCCTGGGCCAGAAAGCAGACAAAGCAGGCAGACAGGGTTCCTAAACCCTCTTGCTGCACAGGCTCAAGGCCTCCATGGGCGTTCAGTCCCTGTCTCCCACCAGGCCTGGGGTCCCCAATAGAGGAGCCTCATCCCATGTCTTATGTCACTGGGTTACTGTGACAGGGAATCTGCCTGGGGGGTAACAGGGTACATGTAAGCAAACGTGTCAGGAGGGCATGAGGAGAGTCAGAGGGCATGAGGAGAGTCTCAGGACAGCATTTCAGCCAGGAGAGGATATAGCAATCGATTAAAAACATAGCCATTTAGAGGCCTGGGGGTGTAGTGGTTAAGCGTTGGGCTGCAATCTACATGGTTGGCAGTTCGAAACCACCAGCAGCTCCTCGGGAGAAACACCCAGTCTTTCTATTCCTGCATAAACAATTAGACTCGGAAACCCACAGTGGGGCGGCATTGACTCGCTGGCAGTAAGTTTGCTTTTGGTTCTTGCAGAATGAAACAAAAGACATTAAAAAATATAAATAAATAACACGGGAGCTGTTACCTGGGAAAGCGTCATTCCAGATGCCTTTGTTTTCCCCCCCTTCTCCTCGGAGCTTCACTCTCAGGCAAGATCAATCTTGAGGATCCAACCTGGGTGCCAACAATGCGCTGTTAAATACAAAGAGGCAACATGCCCTTTTCCTGTGTCTCAAGCACACACCCATGGACGCCCTCATCAGAGGGCATGACAGTCCCAGCAGCTCACTGCCCCAAGGCGGACTCAGAGACAGTAACCACCTACACAGAGACCAATCGGTGAGCTTACTGCCCTTCTCGCCAAGTGAGGCCCACATTCCATGACAGCAGGGAGCTGTAGGCTGGACTGACCGTCCCTTCAGGTGCCACACCAACCGAGCCTGACATCGCACCCTGTGCAGAAACTGAGAGCCCCTCATGTCACCTCGCAGCAGGCCCGGTTCTCAGACCCAGAAATGGAAGATGCAAAGACTTGAGCTCCAGACGGAATGCAAACTATAATGACTCGGGGCCCATTTACTTTTTCCTTGAGACTGGGACCACCTGGACTATTTGAAGAGACCTCACCTTGTGGGAGGGTAAACTAGCAATGTATTTGCAAAATATCTCAGTAAACCAGTGTGCAGGGAGAGGCGGCAAGCCCAAGCACATCTTCCCTTGTGGCTTGGCTCTCCCCTGGATCCATGAAATGATGTCACCTGGATCCAGCCAGTGCAAAGAGTAGGGACTGAGGGAAACCTGCAGAGCAGGCTTGATGCACCAGGAGAGGGGGTGCAAGTGTGGCTGGAAGGTTAAATAGGGGACAGAGAAGTTCACCCTGAGATGTGATCTGTGAGTGTGATAGCAGGGGAAAAACAACAACAACCACCACCACCTGGTAGATGGGTACTTTTGCCATTTGAGTGGGAGGGACCCGAGTTCTAGGCAGAGAAATCAGCCAGGCGAATGCCATGAGGAATTAGGGATTCTCACCCCAACCATGAGAAAGGTAAGCCTGTTGGCTTCAGCGGAGGAAGTAAACAAGGAGACTAGGAGAAAAGGTCATAGGGGCCCTGGAGAGCCGATCCAGAAGCGTCCAGCTCTATACCTAGTTTTCTCCCACACCCCAAAAGAATTTTGGGAATCCTGTGCAGTGCAACAGTTCTCTCTTTATATGTGGCCTGCGGTTTAGAATTATGTCCCCAAGAGAGCAGCAAGCTGCCCGGTTAATTTACAACGCAAAACCACCCAATAGGATCCAGTGACTTAGGGGGATGGGTCAGAGTGTCTTCCTGCTGGGAAGGCCAGATCTTAAATTTGCCAGGGAGCTTGCTAATGGAAGCAGCCAAACCCACAGTGGTTTGAAAGAGAAATCTGAGGAGATCAAGCAAGAGTCCAGCGCTGTAAACAGTGGAGACAGCACAGCAGGGAAGGAGACAGAGAAACAAAGAGAATCAGACTCACACAGTGAATGGGCACTCCTTCAGGCAGACTTGCTATGGGAATGGGGATCTGTCAGCAGTGCAGCTAAAACAGATGCTAACATTTCTCTGAGCAGGTGAGAGTGCTAGTGGAAGGAAGCAGCTAAGTGGCTTTTCTATACCAGGGGGTACCCCAAACAACCCGATGCTCATTTGTGTGTGTGTATATATATATATATTTTCTTTAATGTGAGCGGGATAGTGCATTTGGAGCTCATTCCACCAGGTCAGACTGTTCATTAAGCTTTCTATTTAGAGAAAATCGATTGTGTAATGGTGTACGACAAAAAAAGTCCAATTTGCAAAGGAAAAAAAAAGCCCAGTTTGTGGCAGAAGGGGAACTGGTTTTGCCACTGCGACAAGGCCCTTGCTAACAATGCAGCCATCTCAGGGCGTCCTTTTCGGGCACAAAAACCCAGCCTGCCTCTCTCGCCCCAGGCACCTGACTCACCTGACCTCCCTCCCCGAGACTTCTTTTTGTTTCCGCGAATGAAGAGAGTCGTGGAAGGGCAGCGATCCGTGGACGAGGTGAAGAAGAAAAAAAAAACAAAAAACCAACCAGAAACGAGGAAGGTGCTGTCAGCCACCCAAACAAGAGGAGTTTGAAAAAAACAAACAAAACGTTTCCAAGAACGGAATCGCAGATTTGACGACGTGTAAGGGAGAGACTAGTTGGAAGGCAGTTACGGCTGGTTTGGAAAAAGATTTAAATACATAGCTTTGAGGGGTGAGTAAAATCCGGGTTTTCTTTTGGGGGGGCGTACTCCTGAAGCCGGGGTGTCTGGGGAGAGGTGGGGTCTCGGAGTCCCACCGCGCCCCGCTCAGAGGGGTGTGTGCCCAGCCACTCCCCCGGTGAGCCCTTGACCCGGCGCGGGCAGGGGTGGGGGCGGGGGTGCGGGGGGGGCGCTGGCAGGTGGGGGGGCTGGCAGGGCTTTTGTCTGGAGAACCACGCGGCCAGCGAGGCGCCCACCAGGCCCGGCCGACAGGCCCAGGCGGGTACCCACCCACCTCGGCGCGCTGGACCCCGAAGGGGCGCGGATGCCGACGCGCCGAGCGGAGTCGCGGTGCCTCGAGGCCCCCGCGGGGGTCCCCGGGGTGCCAGGGGCGCGCGCGGAGGGCTTCACAGGTCGGAAGTGACCGCCCGGGTCGCAGGTGGACGGCAGACGCCGGGAGGCGCGGGGTGAGAGCAAAGAGAATGAAATTTACCTCCGGGTGCCCTTGGCTCGGCGCGCGCGGCTTCCGCGAAGGCGGGGCACTGCGCATGCGCGGGGCGACCTGGAAAGGGGCGGGGCGACCTGGAAAGGGGCGGGGCGACCTGGAAAGGGGCGGGGCCCGCAGCGCCCCGCTGGGCCCGCCGACTCCGCCAACTCTGAGTCCCTTCTGACTCAGAGACCCCAGAGTTGCAACCATCCTCTGAGCTTCCGAGGCTGTAACCCTGTGTCACAGCGGTAGGAAGCCCATCTTTCTCCTGGGGAGCTGGCAGGTCGTTTTGAACTTGGGACCTTTCTTAAATTTAGCAGCCTCAGGCATAAGCACCAGGCCACCAGGCTTCTAGGCACTTGGCGTAGACGCTCCCTGAAAGCACAACCCACTGAGATCAGTGACCCTATAGGATGGATTAGAACGCTTCCTGTGGGTTTCTAAGGCAGAAACTCTTTAGGGGGTCAGAAAGCCTCGGCTTTCTCACTTCCATTGGCTGGTGGATTAGAACTGCCGACCTTATCAGCGCAGCGTAGTGCATTACGCTACCAGGTCACCCTTCAGTCTCTCCTTTTTAGGTTTGGCCACCCTTGAATGTCTTAGTGTCAAGTGGAGAAGAGTTGCTTCCTATGTATTTTCCAGTAAAAGCTAAAGAGTTGTGAGAGGCTGATACCAAGGGCTCAAGTAGAAAGCAGGTGTTTTGAGAATGATGATGGCAACATCTGTACGAATGTGCTGGGCACAATTGATGTATGGATGGATTGTGAAAAGAGTTGTATGAGCCCCTAATAAAATGATTTTTTTAAAAGTTGTGAGAGGTTCTTACATTGGCCACTGTGATACTTTCATCATAATGTAACCTAACTTCGGGTAGTTAGCCTTCCACCACCACCACCACCCCTGCCCTGTGTCCCTTTAGACTTTTAATAACTTGTTGTATTGCTCAGAGACACAAATTTTAGCCACAGATGCCTCCTGGTACAGCCATCCAGACACTACACAAAATCCTCTATTTGCTTCACCTGCTTGTTAGTGGCCAAAAGATTCTGCTATCTTGTTAGTCAAGAGACATCCAGAGACTGGCCTAACCTTATTGTTCTTGTCTGCTTGCTCATGGTCAATAACTGATTATCCTGAAACCTGATGTAAT
Source organism: Tenrec ecaudatus (assembly GCF_050624435.1). NCBI lineage: Eukaryota > Metazoa > Chordata > Mammalia > Afrosoricida > Tenrecidae > Tenrec > Tenrec ecaudatus. Next base: position 5,101,613 of record NC_134547.1, on the reverse strand, counting down.
GTCAAGCATCAGTGAGACCCTTCTGGTGTGTGAATTCCATTAAAAGATAAAAGCTTATCATTTCAATGTATTCTAAGTACAAGTGGGCCTGTGTTGCTGTCAGTCTCCTGGCTAGTGCCACCTTCTAGTGACCTTATTTTTCTCTAACTTGGAGCTTAGTGGATTGGTTCGACCCTGAGGGGGACGAACAAGAGAAAGCATGGGTGTAAGATATGAAAATAATAATGACTTATAATTTTTCAAGGGGTCACGAGGGTGGGAGGGGGGAGGGAGGGAAGAAAGAGGAGCTGATACCAAGGGCTCAAATAGAAAGTAAATGTTTAGAAAATAATTATGGCAATATATGTGCAAATATGTTCAATTCAATTGATGTATGGATTTTTATAAAAGCTGTAAGAAGCCCCAATAAAAATGATTTTAAAAAGCAACAACAATAAATTTAAAAATTAAAAAAACCCACTTTCCCCAATAAAACAAATAATAACATATGTAGGCATTAAATGAAATGAACCCATTTGTTTTTAATGTTACTCGAGTTCTGGAAACAACAATGTCTTAGCATGAAGTGAGCAGATCATTTGAAAAGTTAGACTAAAGTCTAGATACTGCATTCTGAAACTTTTCCTTTCTGAAATCAACTTCGTTTGTCATAAAAGCAGAGATTTCAGAGTGCCGTATTGTTCCAGAAATACTGTGCATATTATGCAACTTTTGTTTTCTTCCCCCAAATCATGCAAACCACCTTCATATTAATTTCTGATGTTTACTGTCTGTATTATATGCACATTATCTGGGGGAAATGTTGTACACCAGCTGGGTACAGGCTTCCAGAAGACTCGGGAAAATCCACAAGATATACATACAAGGGCAGATCCAAATTTTTGGAGGGAAGTTTTGCTCAACCAGAGAGACCAGCTTCCTGTAGTTCTTCAGCATCACTTCCTGGCACAGGCATCTGAGCAGGGTCCGTGCAGTCCCCCTCCTCCTGAGAGAATTCCAGGGCCACATCCCTGAAGGTGAACAATCCCTGTCATGGAAAACACAGCTCACCAACTACATAAGGGAAAGTTCTGATTTTCCAGAAAATAATGAGAAGCATTAATCAAATCACTAGAAATCAAATTTATGTATTCTGCAAGATTCATATAAGATCCATGTTTTACAAGTGTTGTCCCTAATTTTCTCTTTAGATTGATAAGTGGCATCATGATAAAGAGAGAAAAGATTGAAGTTGTTCAAGGATTTCGTTTTATTTTGATTCACAATCAGCATCCAAAGGAGGAGTCAAAAAATCAAACAGTGTATTGCATTGGGCAAATCTACTTCAGTAGACTTCTTTCAAGTTCGTGAGAGCAAAGAAGCCTCATTACACCCGGGAGTCAAGTTGATCTGGAGCGTTGAAATCCTGACATGCTCGTTTGAGATGACTGTGTCCAGGAGAGGACGGAAAATGAGGTGCAGCGATGCCGAGATGGACCAAATGTAGACATATTCCTGTTTTGCTTCCTGAGGCACAAAATACCACAAAGAACTGTCTGTTTGCCAGCAAGAAAGCTATAGATTAGAGATGGCTTCCAGGCAGATTCTTATCCCAGCCCCTCCACCTACCTGGCATGTCAAACTGATGCTGACAGCTCTGGGATGCTACACGTCCTCGGGACTAGGACTTGTTTACCTTGTGGTGTGTTCAAATAGAGAATACTTCCTATTAAAGAGCCAGGACATCAGAGGCTGCACCAACTTGGACGGCTTTTCAAAGGAACATGTGTTTACCCTCAGTAGTTTGATAGAAATATGGACTGGGTAATGGAAATATTTCCTGTCTAAAATGGAGAGGGAAAGGCATGGCGGGCTAACCTACACACCTCTGGTTAAGCTGTTGAGGGCTGAAACATTGTGGCACCAGGACTCCTTAATGAATCACCACACAGAGTGCTGTTTGACCTTCGCCCTTGGTTTCTGATAGATGTCACTGCTGCTGGGTGCTGTTGGGTGGATTCCAACTTTTAACAGAGCCCGTGTGCTCTCACTCAATATGAGGAGCGAAAAGGGAGAAGTGTCAACAGATGGATTCTTAGAACTTTTCTGGTGGCTGTGGGGAGGAAGAAAGGCTGGAGGTGGATGGTATTATGATTATACAATTCTTCCCTCGAATACTTACATTTTTGTCTCATTTCCTTTACATAACCTAATCCTTTTCCACTCTAGAATCCAATGCTGCGTTCCAGGACATGGGCTACAACCAGTGAAGAGAAAAAAAAGGTTCAAAAACAAGCAATCAAAGTGATGTGAAGGAGCGTGGACAAAGCGGAGACCCAAAACCCACCTGTAAGATAAGAAGGACCACACAGAAGGGATGATATATCCAGGGTGTAGTACAGCACTGATAAAACACATAACTATCCTCTGGTTCTTTAATATTTCCTCCACTATTATGGCCTTAGTTTTGCCTACTGATCTTGCTAGACCTGCGTACATACACTTGCACAATCAAGATCTTTCAATGTAAAAAATCCAAGATAGATTAAACCCCTCAGAAACAGTAATAGGAGTAACAATTCCCTGAGGGCACTGGAAGAGAGGAGGGGAGAAGGGGTAAAGAAGGAGCTGATAGCAATGATGAATGCGTAACCCCACTTGAGGAGAATGAATAACAGAATTGTAGGTGAATGGATACATGGGATGATGTCACATATGGCAAAATAATAATAAATAATAATAATACTATATTAAGGGTCATGGGTGTGGTAGGATGGGGAAGGGAGAGCATAAAGGGGAGCTGACATCAAAGAGTTCAAGAAGAAATAAAATATATCAAAAATGATGACAGCAATTGTATAATTTGCTTGATCTAATGGAATTATGGATTGTAATAATATTCATAAGTGCTCCTAATTAAATGTTAAAAAAATAGAAGGGTGATTCGACATGAGAGCTGTACCTATGACTGAGAGTAGACTGAGTGGAAAGCTCTTTCGGGAGCAACATTGCTGCTGGCAGTCTAGACCAGGACAGTGGTCGAATCTAAAGCTGGACGGGTTCATGAATGCATAGAGACAAGGAGAAATAGAGTTAATGAATGGGCTATAAAGTAGTGGAAATGTAAACATTACACAATCACATTTTGTTACGAGGCTTTTGTCAGACAGTGTAAGATATGACGAAATAATAATTTATAAATTATCAAGGGTTCATGAGGGAAGGGGAGTGGGGAGGGAGGGGGAAAATGAGGAGCTGATGCCAGGGGCTTAAGCGGACAGCAAATGTTTTGAGCAAATGATAAGGGCAACAAATGTACAAATGTGGTTTACACAATTGATGTATATATGGATTGTGATGAGTTGTATGGACCCCCAATAAAATGATTAAAAAAAAAGAGGCTTTGAACGAGGTCTAGAGTAAGAGATGATCTAGCCCTTTACCTCAATTACACAGCGCCTGAAAGGGTGTCTAGACATCTCCATTTGGAGCTTGACAAATCACACAGAAGGGAGTTAGTTGTATGTAAACAAGTGGCCTAAGGATATTTGTCATATGATTATTTTTATCATTTTATTGAGGGCTCTTAGAGCTCTTATAACAATCCATACAACAATTGTATGAAATTGTCTCAATAACATCTGTGTATATGTTGCCATCATTATTTTCAAAGCCTTTCCTTTCTACTTGAGCCCTTGGTATCAGCTTCTCTTTTTACTCTCCCTCCCTCCATTCTCATCCTCACAAACCCTTGGTAAATTATGAAGAATTGTTATTTTCATATCTTACACCGTCCACTGTCTTCCTTCACCCACGTTTCTGTTATTCATTCCTCTTGGTGGTGGTGGTGATGGGGTGTTAAGACGTTGATCATTGTGATTAGTTCCCCCTTTCCCCACTTGTCCCCCCACCTTCGCCCTACCCTCATGGTATTGCTACTCACATTACTGTTCCTGAGGGGTTTAATCTGTCCTGGAATCCGTGTCGAGAGCTCTTATCTACACCAATGTACATGCTTCAGTGTAGCCTGATTTGTAAGGTAGAACTGGATCATGAGAGTGGGGAGGAGGAAGCATTAAAGAACTAGAGGAATGTTGTGTGTTTCATCGGTGCTATACTGCACCCTGGCTGACTCGTTCCTTCCTTGTGACCCTTCTGTGAGGGCATGCACAAATGTCTACAGATGGACTTTGGGTCTCCACTCCAACCCACCTCGTTTGCATCATATTATTGTTTTGGATCTTCTGATGCCTGATAGCTGATCCCACCGACACCTCATGATCACACAGGCTGTTTCTTCCATGTGGGCTTTGTTGCTTACCTGTTGCCATATGATTTGATCCTGGGCTGAACTTAATTTCTGATGTGACTACAGAAATATGTCACCTTCTTTTGACTCTGTTTACAGATTATGGTATAAACTTGGCCCTGCTGAATACTAATATTGATGGCTAAATGTACAGGTAATTCCTGGGTGGCAAATGTCAGATTCAGTTGTAGCCAGTAGTTATAAACTAACCCCATAAAGGCTATTATATAAAAAATTTGACATACATATAGAAGTCTGTAATAACAAGTAGGCTTAATTTTGTTATTAAAAAAACCAAACTCACTGCTATCCAGTCATGGCTGATTCATGGGGACCTCCCTATGAATTTCCAAGACCATAACTGTTTACGGGAGTAGAAAACCCAGTCTTTCTCCTACAGGGTGGCTGGTAGTTTCAAACTGTCGAACTCTTGGATTACAGCCCAATGCACAACCACTACACCATCTACTATGACTACTCTACACCAGCCACTCCTTTGTTATACATGTTAAGATATTATTATTATTACTACTATATCATGAAGATCTTTTAGTATAACTGGAAGTGTTTCTTTAGTGTTTTTGTGCATACAAGGGACACGCTATACAAAGACAAACATTTGACTAACAAGCTAGATATGAACTGTACTTGACTGCTCCAATGTAGGTACAAATTCAACTTAACGATGGCCTTAGAAACAGAACTCACTTAGTCATCTGGGCATTGCCTGTATGGAGAAATTGAGCGAACACCTGTTCCAGATAGAATCACTAACCAGCCAGAGTGTAGGCTGTGAGGTCATCACTTTGTGTTGCTGTGTGCCAGTAAGATACGCACAGTGGAACCATCCCAAAGGATTTCCTACGCCACAACCTTTATGGGAACAGACAGAACTGAGAGCCCTTGATGCGTTCAAATCACTGACCTTTTAGTTAGCAACTGAGTCCTTAACAATTGTAGTTCTGGAATTCCTTAATGAATCAACGGGCAGAGATTTCCCATTTGTCCTGCGGATTGTCCAGTCAACCGTGACCCAGTGACCCTATTTGCTTCTATGACTCTGCTGTACTCTGTGCAGAAACAGGCCACGAGCTCATTCTCTCACAGAGCTGCTGAGTAGGTTCACACCGCTAAGCTTTCATCTGTTGGCCAAGTGACTAACCATTGCTCTACCAGGACTTTCTCTCCCGACAGATAAACCCACGGAATTTCCTGAGTAATTGAGGTTCCACGGGAGTGAGTTGAGCTGAGCCCTCTGTACGGCTGTGTGAACTAATTAGCTGTTATATTCCTCCGCACTGTGTCATCAGCATATCTCAGGTGGTTAATAAGCCTTGCTCCAATCCTCATGTCATATTCTTCTTCACATAATCCAGCTTCTCTGCTTCTTTGCTCAGCATACGGATTGAATCAGTGTGGTGAGAGGATACAGCCTTGATGCACACCTTGCCTGCTTATAAACCAGGCATGGAAGGGAGCATAAAAGAGGAGGACCCTCAATGAGATGAATTGACAGGAGCTACAACCATGACTCAGGTGCAGGAACAGCTGTGCTTGGGGCCACTCTGGGTCCAACACCAACCGTATTCTCTTGTTCTGTTCTCACGACTGCTTCTTGATCCGTGTACAAGTTCCACGTAAACACTATCTTCTCTAGCTTATCCATAGTTTGTTATGATCCACACAGCTGAAGGCCTTGGCACGCTCAATAAGACACAAGTAAACATCCTTGTGGTATTCTCTGTTTGCAGTCAAGATCCATCTGACATCAGCAATGATATCCCTTGTACCAAATCCTCTTCTGGATCCCACCTAAACCTCTGGCGACTCCCTGTCAATGGACTGCTGCGACTCTGTTGGATGATCTTCCACAAAATTTTACTTGCATGTGATGTCAACGATATTGTTCTGTTAGGTCGCCTTTTTTTTGGAATGGGTACAAATACAGATCTCTTCTAGTCAACTGGCCAAGTAGCTGTCTCCGAAATTTTCTAGTATTAGACGAGTAAGTACTTCCATTGCTCCATCTGTCTGTTGAAATATTTCAGTAGAAACTTCATTAGTGTCTGGAGCCTTGTTTTTAAGTAATGCAGCTTCAAGGTCTTCCTTCTGCACCATTGGTTCTTGCTCCTGTACTACTGCCTGAAATGGTGGAATGTTAACAAATTCTTTTTGGTACAGTGACTCAATGTATTCTTTCCATCTTCTCTGGATGCTTCCTGTATCGTTTCAGGTTTTTTCCCACAGAATTTTTCTTTCTTTTTTTTTTGGAGGGGGCGCCTGGATCCCACAGAATCTTTCAATGGGCAACTAGAAGCTGATTTTTTTTTTTCTTGAGCTATTGCAGTTTAAGATGTGCTGAACATGTTCCTCCCTTTTGGTTTTCTAAATCTAAATCGTTGAACATTTCACTGTAGTATTTGACTTTATCTTCTTGAGCTGCCTTTTGAAAATTTCTTTTCAGCTCTTTCATTTTCTCCCTTCTTCCATTTGCTTCAGCTACTCAGCAATTAAGAGCAAATGTCAAAGTCTCTTTTGACATCCACGTTGATTTTTTTTCTTTCTTACCTTTTAAAATACCTTTGCTTCCTTCATGAATGATGTTCCTGATGACCTCTCACAGCTCATCAGGTCTTCCGTCATTAATGTCCAATGCCTCAAAACTGTTCTTGCAATGTTCTAGAAATCCAGGGGGATTTGTTTTAGTTTTCTTCAGCTTTCGCTTGTGTGGTAAACTTAGGGACTGGATGAGAATGGAATCCAGCTAAATCTTCCATGCTCATAATTACGGGTCTGGAAAGCTGACTCTGCTGGAGGAAGACTCTCATGGTTAGGAGATATAAATGATTCTTAATATACATTCTTGTGACTGGACACAGTCCCTCCAATCAGCCCCCAGAAAGGAACTGTCATAAAGGAGCTACCATATAAGATGAATCATTTCTGGGTCTGGCAACTTCGCCATGCCTAAAGGTTCTCTGTAGATAAAAGCAATCAGGTTCAATAGCCAACCCATCATACATGTAGCAGCTCCCTGGGGAAGGTGCGGGAGGGCTGAGGTCAACAAGCAATAGATCAAGAAACTGACTCATAGTATTGCTTATTATGTTACCTGCTTATGATATTACCTATTGATTATGTCTGATGTTAGCTGTATGACATGCATGCCTTATGAAAGATCTGTAAGCCCCATTATATCTACCCATTGGAAAATACATCTGCTCTCTCAGTCCTGACATGGGACAAAGATGCCCTGTGCCCTGCTGTCTGTCTGTCTTTAATATTTTCCACAATCACAGTCACTCCTGAGGACCTGTTTGAGTGTTGGGGACCCCCTCACCCTGGTAAGCTTGAACTTACATATGAGCAATTGCTAGTCTGTTTCACAGTCCACCCTGGCCTGGTTTTAGCTACTAGTATTGAGCTCCTCCATCTTCTCACCCCCCAGCTACAGTCAATTTGATTTGTGTGTATTTCATCTGGAGTGGTTCATGTGTATGGTTGCCTTTTGTAGTTACTGAGAAAAGGAATTCTCTGTGAACAAATTGTTGGCCTTGAAAAATTCGGAAGAGGGACTTGTATCAGACTTATGGACTTGAGTTGGACTGGGCTGGGATGTTTTCTTGACATGCAATTACTTCTTGATATAAAGCTCTTTCTTAAACTTATATTAGCATCCCTGGGTTTGTTTCTCTAGTCAAGCCAGTTGAACACACTTAGAAATGTTTTGTTTTCAAGCGAGGATAAAAAAAGACTGCAAAATGCATTTGGACTCATTTTCACAGAAAGAAGAATTAAATTTTCAGTATTTCTAAGGAGAATTTATGGATGTCTGTTCATCTTTATATAAGTATGAACCCCAAACAAAAGTAAAATTAGATGATCAGGTTTGCAATAGTCTCCATTTGACCCACGGTATTAAGGCATCACATGTAAGCTAACACACTATGTGTCTAAGTTTGACTCCATGTGGGACTGTGGTTATTTGGCATGATCCATCAGGTGCAGCCTGAGGAAGTGAGTCTTTTACAGGAAGGCCAGCAAACAAACAGGAGTTGACACAGGCCCAGAGAGGAAATGACGGCACAATCTTGATGCAGGACAGCACAGTGGGCTGCACACTGGTGTCTTATATATTTGTATTTAAAAGGCACTGGCATCTTATATATATTCGTATTTAAAATCTGTCAAAGCAAGCTTCTTCCCTCACTGCTCTTCTTTTCCATCCTGGGCTGTTGATATACAGTTTCTTCATTACTGCTCAACCCAGAGGTAGTGACACAGCTTTATGGGCCCTTAATACTAGATTATGCTCCTCTTTATTGATACCCAACATGCAACTTGCTTTCCAACGGAAATCTTGGAAATCAAGGTTGCATTTTTGGAACTCATCTGAATGGTAACCCTACTCCCTTGGCCCTGGTAGGCCTCATTCTTCTGCCTCAAGGTGAACTAGAAGGAGAGAAGAGATAACAGCAACCAGCAAATTGAAACCCAGCAGAACAAATTTCACTGGATTTTATGGCTTGAAAGCAATCTGAGACCCCCAGGGCATTGGCTGTCCTTCTAAGAATCTAGGTGTTGGTCACTCCCTCTAGATTCTGGGTGAAGGCCCTCAGGCTCTGCCTCCAAGGCCCTCTAGAAAGGCAACTCCACTCCTCCAGCTAAGAGGCTCTATTCTCCTAGCCTCTCTTACTGATAACTCCACCATAGTTCTCCCCGTTGTTATTTCCCGTAGTGTGGACCCAGCCCATATCTGGATGGGTCCTAAGGGATGGTTGTGTAATTGAGGGGAAGAAATTAGGAGGCAGCAAAAGTTTTGGGGTGCTCACCAACTACCTAGCATCAGGAACCATGTCTGAGTGGGAGAGAGAATGCATTCTTCCACCAATTTATATAGTCTCAGGGCATACACCTCCCCTCCCCCTAATGACAGGCAACAGGTGGGTAGTACTTTTAACCCTAGGGCTCCCTGAGTTCATTGAAGGAGTAACTCAACACCAGTGTTTCAGGCAGATAAGGGGGCATCGCTGTCCCCTGAGCAGGGAGAACAAGAGCAACAAATTTGCTCCTATAGATAGATAACACTGCCGGCCAGATAGCAGTCAGCTATGTGCTTCCACGTGCTCCCTGCCCTCCCAGGCTTCTTAAATATGAGAACAAAGAATTTGTCTGCATACACTCTCTTCCCATTCCTCAGTTTGCCACCTCCAAGACATAGTAGACAGACTCCCTCGACTTTACGATGTTGCCCCCAGGCCCTGGTGCATGTTCCTCACATGCTGAGACTCCATATTCCATAACCAGGGAGCAAAGATCTGGCAAAGATTGATCCAACTCGGAACTCAAAAGGATCATGGCCAGAATTTGTTCTTTTCATTTCTTGGAGAACAACAGACATAGCTCCTTGGTCTGCTTCCTGCCTGTAGAATTCCAAGAGGCAATGTTCTCTTTCATTCTTTTTCTGTGCCCTCCTTTCTAAGCTGATGGGTTTTCTCCATTGGTCACAAGCTTAATTACTCTTACAAAAGATTCCATAGTCACATTGTTGGTGAACACAGGACATGTGTCCTTTGTATAACAGCATTTCAAGATCCTTGAGGTCTGCTTTCATTTTGGCTGATTCATATTTAAGTCCATTTTCTTTGCTCACATTTTAATATAAGCAGCAAGGAGTGCCATGGGAAAAGGGGGTTGGGGGCTGGAGAGGGCCCTGAGCTCAGTATGGATCACAGAATGGAGGGAGGGACAGGCGGGGTGTAGTGCCTGGGCTGCCCTTGGCCTTTTTCCACCAGGACATTTCTCTTTTTTGACTTTGAAAATACGTAAATCTCTTTTGTATCCTATGGATAAGGTTGCTTTTTGCCTAGCTCAAAGGGTCTGGTGCTGGCTAAAGTCCCAACCTCGCCCCTGGAAGACTGGGCTCTTCCTTGGCCTCGACCCAGCAGGCAGAAAACAAACCCAGGAATTATATTTGTTGTCCGTCAGGAAACGAAAAAGACCATCCCCTGGGACAGTTCGGAGACCAGCAGATCTGTGGGACGGGGCCATGGATTTAATTGCTGACTGAATTGACTAGAACCTGGACCAGGTGGAGGAAGATGTTTGATCCTGTGAGCTGGTGTACACTGCTTGCTGATAGCTTGCTCTAGATTTGACTTTGCTTGTGAATGCAGACACATAAGGTTCCAAGTAGAATTAAGATTCTTCACACCAGAAACATACTCGTCTCCTCAGATCAGTGGGTTGGTATAAGTAGGCAGTTTAGAAATTGAATACTCAAAACAGGGGAAGCTAAAGGCTGGCTTGCACTTTCATGGGCGGAAGATGTTGATAGGATTCAACTCTAGTAGGTGTCCCGGAAACGGTAATTGCTAGGCATAGACTATTTCTGATTTATAGTCTCTGAAACCCACACGAGACAGTAGTTCCACTCTCTCCATTAGGATTGCTATAATTATATGGTTAGTAGAAAAATACTGTATCACAGAGGACCCGAGAAAAAATGTATCAATGAAGAAAGAATAAAAGCAGGAACAGGATGTCCTGAATCAATACAAAAAGGATTATTAGAGGCCACGTTGTACAACTCGGTGAAAATGAATATGAAAACATACTTAAATCCGGGCTATTTTCCAAGTCGCTTCGGCCTCCCTCAGCTCACAAAAATAGCTTCCGACTGAAACCGTTACCAAGTTGTCAGGAGGAACACATCCCTGATTTCAACAAGTGTCCCACAAGCTTTTACCTCCAAGTCCGCGATCCAAGCTTAAAATAAGCAGAAAGCAATCCTGCTGGGGAAGAAAGGGCTAAGCGGAGGAACGCCCCGCCCAGGCCCCGCCCCCGGCCCAGCTCCTGGCCCCGCCCCCGTCGGCGCGCCAAGCTCATTATCTGTACGTCGCGCCCAGGCCCCGCCCTCACGTCTCACGTCGCTCCCAGCCGCGCGCCTGCGTAGTGCGTGACAGACGCGGAAGCGGGTAGAGCGGTGCGAAATTGACTGCGAGGTAATTGACTTTCCTTTTTTCCGCCTTCAGTCGGTGCTTCGCGCTCCCTGTCCCAGTCCCTCCACACCGGAGACTCAGCGGTCGTTCCGGACGTTAAGAAACCTGCGCACCGGCCTTTTCCGCCCCCGGGAAATCTCCTCAGGGGGTCCGGCCCGGCGCCCTCCGCCTCTGGCCACCCACCCGTTTGGGTGTAAAACGCGCTGAGGCGGGTCCCCGCCCAGGCCTTGGAGACGTGTAGGCGTGCAGACGCGCCGGCGCGGTCGTTTAGGACACTTCTCATCCCTCTGCCCACGCTGCGCCGGGTCAGGTCCTTACCCGGAGAGAGAGATTCCCGGCCTTCCCTCTGTCGCCCATTGAGGGTAACGCCGACCCCCCGCTGCATGGGCGCTCCGTGATCCTGGCTTTCTGAGATCTCACCTTTTCTCTTCGGTATTGACCGCCTCCTCCCTGAACCCCATGTCACCCCGGTGACACCCCGTGGTATTCGTCCCCAATCCCACCCCCAGGCAGCCGGGGACTTACTCCATGTTCTAGGGCCCTTGTGGATGGGGAATCCGAAAGAGTCTTTGCAAGAGAAAGGACAACTATTAAAAGTTAGACAGCAAACATCGGAGAAGCATCCATAGATGCAAAATAGAGGCTGGGGGTGGGGGTGGGGCTGGTCTTGCAAAGAGACCATAAAAGTGCAGAATAAACGGAGAGAGCAAACAAAAGAAAAACCAAACTCACTCCCAAGGAGTTGATTCCGACAGGACAGGGTAGAACTGCCCCTGTGATTTTCCACTGTAACTTTTTACGGGAGTAGAAAGCCTCATCTTTGACTGCGAAGCCCCGGCTAAGCCAGCAGGGTTCCTCAACCGAGAGAGTAGCAGGGAGGAAAGAAACCGAGAGTCAAGGCGCAACACTAGAGAGTGAAGGGGTGTAAAATAAAGGAGAGGGCCCTTCGTTCCCAGTGGTAGCCGTGTCATTGGGTTGGCACTTCAGACAGAGTGAAGGGGGACGGGTCAGAGAAGAGTCCTGGCCAACAGAGTGACTTGGTGCAGGCACAGAAAGGGGTGAGACCAGAGGGAGAGACAACAGGAGAGGAACAGGGGCTTGTGGCTGTCGGTAGGGCAGAGAGGAGGTGTGCTGGAGAGGACGTGAGGAGCAAAGATGGAGAGAGTCGCAGAGGTAGATGGAGGCGACGGAGGGTCAGCTGAAAGACGGGAGAGGAAAAAACAAGGAGGTGAAACAGACTTCAGGAGTGAGGCTGAACAGGTGGAGGACTCCAGAGAAGGGGAGGAGAGAGGGGAGGAGGGAATGAGCAGAAAGGAAAGGCAAAGCATCCCAAAGAGGAGAGAAGCAGAAGAGCCAGGCAGTGAGCAAGGGGAATGGTGGGCAGAAAGAGGGGGCCTCCCATCCAGCTGAGTGGGGAGTTGAAGGGGTGCCAGTCAACACATTCATCCTGGGAGCCTTTATCATCTTTTTTATAGATGTAAAAAAATCAGGTGAGAATTGCAAATCTCCTATTTATTAGGCGTCTGCATTTTATCGTGGTTTGCCCTGGAAGGTAGCATCTATGACAGTTGCTATTTAGCAGCTGTGACTTGTATCAGTGAATTCTAGGGCACCCAGCCCCTTTCCTGGGGCAGCAGGGGAGGGGAGTGGGTAAAATGGGGCAAGAAATTGCTCTCTCTGCTACTACAGAGGACCCCTGGTGAGTGTAGTGGTTATGTATTGGGCTGTGCTCCGAATGATCTGCAGTTTGAAACCACCAGTGGCTCTGTGGGAGAAAGATTGGGATTTTCACTCCCGTCAACAGTTACCAGTCTCGGAAACCCACTGAGGGGTCTCTGTGTGCCAGCATTAACTCGCTGGCAGTGAGTTTGGTTGGTGGGTTGGTTTGGTTATTACATGGGACCCTCCTAAGTGTAAGGAGTCTTGGTGGTGGTGAGGGCTAGGCGCTGGCAGTTCAAATTTCCCACCACCCCGCAGGAGAAAGAAAAGGCTGCTCAGAGCTGGGCCTATACTTAGCAACTCAGCCCTGCCAGTCTCTTCTGGCCTGCTGCCTTAGGGGTCCAGGGTATCTTGTTAGGTGCTTTTGGGTCAGTTCCAATTCCTAGAGACTTCCTGTGTAACAACAACAACACACTGCCCCGTCCTCTGCCACCCTCTCCATTGTTGGCGTGTTGGAGCCCATTGCTGCAGCCATTGTGTCAGTCCATCTTGTTGAAAGTCTTTCTTTTTCGATAACCCTCCACTTTAGCAAGCATGATGTGCTTCTCCAGTGGCCGGTCCCTCCTGATACCATGTCCTCATGACATCTTGCCGTTCTTGCTAAGATTTGTTTGGTGATTGAATGCATAGTTATGACAGTTCCAGTCAAGGAATATGCACAATGCCACCTGGCTCCCCTCCCTTCTTGAGACTTTTTGGAGCAGAGGAGTGCAGTTTCTTGCATACCCTTGACTGAAGGACAGTCCTCCTCCTATCAGGGAAGGAGTATGCAGCTTCAGGGGTGGGGTTGGGGGACACACATGGAGTGGTGAGGGAGGAAGGGAGCACCCGCCTAGTCAGCCAGATCAGCTAAATCAATGAGGTGACAGAGGTCGCAGCCAGATCGCCCTCACATCTTCCCCTTCCTTCTTGAAGTGAATCCCCTAGGTATGGGTCCTGTGTGGCTCCTACTTGCCTGGCTTTTTACAAAGACAAAGAAGACCTTAATTACTCCAGCTAGTTTCAGAAACCAGATCCAGTTTCCAGGTGGACTAAGTTGTCTTTGAACCTTTTCCAACTCACTGCTTGTTGTATCCATTCTGACTTCTATTGGCCCCATCCAGCAGAGTAAAACTGCTGCTTGATAGGGTTTCTGAGGCTGTTAATCTGTCTAGGAGCAGTCTTTCTCTCTTGGAATCGTTGGTGGATTTATACAACTGGCCTTGAAGCTAGTAGCCCAGTGCTTAATCCCCCGAGCCACCAGGGTTCCTTTTGTTTGACCAGAGCCCATCTCTGATGAGACTGCTCAGAGCTTATTTCTGTAGCGGAACCCTCATTCACCCAACAGCGTGGGGCAGTCCTGATTATGTCTTTTTTCCCCTTCTAAAATATTTTTCTTGGTTTTGGGGTAGGCACTGTGTGCGTGCGTGTGTGTGTGTGTGAGAGAGTGAGATCACGTCTCGGGTTCCTCCTCTGCCTTCTCCTGAACTACATGGGCGGAGTGGCAGTCTTCAGATCTCCTTGCTGCTCTGTCTACAACCAATGCTTTATTTACCCTTGCCAGTTCCATTCATGCCTCTTCAACTCACCATCTCCCAATTTTACCTCTCCCGCTAGATCCCTGTGCTGAAACCCCGACTCATGTGTCCACCTGGCTCCATGGAATCTCTGCTGGGGCCTCTCAGAGGTACCTCCGCCTTAAAACATGCCAGGCTGACCTCCTGAACCTCCCCAGTGGTGTCCATGGTGCTGTGAAGTGCAGCCCCGAGCTTCCTGGGGCTCAGGCGAACCTCCTGGTAAGCTTTTGTCCTATACAAGATGTTATTTCATCTACCAGCATTTAAAATTATTATGTAAATAAATAGGTGGGTGAAGGAAGACAAGGTTTCTGTAATTCCTTGGAGATGTGTGTGTGTGGGGGGGGGAGGGGAGGGATCTTTCTGATCTGTCTCTCCAGGGCCTATTTGATGTCATCTTCTGGCCATCACACTGTCGGCTGCAAGTCACTGAAGCCTGCCTGGCTTTCCTGAGGGAGGGACCCTGTTCCCCCAGGACTTTCACAGAGGTGGCCCCTCACATACACCTGACAAACACCCTGGGTTTCTTACCTCTCTGTTCTCTGGGGACCCTTCCCCAAATCCCATGTAACATTCGGGTCACATCCTCACCTGGCCCATCATACCTGTTCTGCATGCATCTCTCTGTTCTTGCCCCTTTTGCTGTCTTCATTTAGGACACAGCAGGCCCCCAGGGAGAGTATGGGCACTCCTCTCCTCCGAGCCACCCCAGGCCAGCTTCCACTCTGGATTGCTGAGGCCTTTTGCTGCTACTTCCCTAGTGTCTCCTTCCAACCAACTGTGGGGGTGGAGCTCTGCTCCATCATGTTGAACTGCCCCAGGCACTTTTGAACTGCAAGCCAGCTCAGGAGAGAGAGAGACAGACGACAGAGACTAGCCTCTTTCCAAGAGGAACTGAGGGGCCTTTGCTGTGCATGGGCTAAGTGTCAGGCCTGGTGTGGGGTCTGAAGGAGAGGTCAACCGGACCCAGACATCTTGCTGCAGCAGCATTGGGGCTTCTCTAGAAGGGGTGGCCAAGAAACCCACCTGTTGAGCCCCCATGTAGGAGGTCATTGTCTCCGAGTACCTCCTGGGCAGTGGGTAGCCAGGACCGCCTTTCCTTGTTGTGAGTGCCTACAGTGTGGGCGGCTGTGGCACTAGCAGTTGGGTATGCTGATTGGAAGCATTAACAGCATATATTCACCCCTCAGGATTGAATTCTTCAGACGGACCTTGCTTGAGAATGAAGCTTGGAGGAAGGAAGAAAGAAGCGTCAGGAATGGCTCTGTCCCAGGTACCGGCCCTGGTCTCGGTTGGTGGCTCTGTCCTCTCCTTCTGGAAACGCTACCCTGAGAATTTTCTCATCTCCAACTCTGACATGTCCTGCTTGACAGATGCATTGGCTACCACTGGCCCAGGGCCTTTCCTCGTCACCAATCACCTCAGCACAGAGTCATTGTCACCGTGTCTCAGGGACATGGGACTTAATACCAGGCTCCATTTGGGATTTGGGAATGTTCTGGGAAAGGCTTCACATCAGGCATGTGTGGGAGGCCGGGAATGGTCCCCACAGGGGCAGTGAGGGTCAGCAGCAGGGAAGGAGTGTATATGGGCCACATCTGGATACCTTTTCACACATTTTCCAAAGTGGGTGTTACTGCCATCCCCCTAACCCCCTGCCCTCCACTGGATTGATCAGGGTGGGGGTGGAAGATGCATGAGGAGGCTGCAGAAACAGATACCTACATACTTCATTATGGGTTATGGGCTATTTTTCATTGCTGAGGTGGAGGGCGGGGTTATGGGTCATGGTATCTGTAAAGGGGCAGTAGGACAAGTAAATTTGGAGACCTCTGCCTTATCTCTGTGGACCACCTTGAAATAAAGTACATATTTTTATGTCCCACGAATGTGCATGAGCCTGTAGAAAATTCAGGATACGGAGACTAATCCAGTGAAACCTGCTCTGACTGATTTTGTAATCCTTCGAAGCCAAATGAGGAAATCAATGTCTGACTGCCTGCTTCCTGTAAAATAGGGCTGGTGAGGCATCTGGCTTTTTACTTCATGAGTGGGAAGAGGCACCATCAGTGGCCCAAGGATGCCAGAAGTCTGAGCTCAGGGTACTGGCTCTAGGAGAGGACATTCTTCTGCTATTGTCTCTAGACTAAGGGCCTTGTCTCTGTCAGCTGTGGGGCAATCTTCATGTGTGTTGACACCTCGTGTTTGCTTATTCAGCCTTTTTTCTTACTCTCAATTTGATTGAAGCCAGACTCTAAAATGACACTCATTACCATAACAAAGAAAACCATCCCCAATGGCATTTTGTTGGGGAGGGGGGGGACGACAATTCAAATCATTACTGTTACTTGTCCACCTTTTGCAGTTTATACTCTCTTTGCCATGAAGTCAAAGTAGTCTAGTTGATTCTGACCCTGTAGGATTCTGACTCATAGTGACCCTGTAGGACAGAGGAGAACTCCATTGGGTTTCCAAGGCTCTAAAGGTTTATGGAAGCAGACGGTCAAATCTCTCTCCTGGAGATTTGTTGGCAGCTGCATACTTAGCTCCTGACTCATGTGTCACCAGGGAGCCTTCCAAATATTTCCACACGATGGTTAAGCATTTAGGTGCTAGTCCAAAGCAGTTCAAACCCACCAGTGGCTCCAGGGGCGAAAAGAGCAGGCTATCTGTCCCGTAATGATTTGCAGTATAGGAAATGCCGTGAGCAGCTTTACTCTGTCTTACAGGATCGCTGTGAGTTGGAATCCACGCTCATCTACTGCAGCAACAGTATTCTGATATTTATTTTCATTTGTAATATGTTTACAGTGAAATTTCTGTGCTGTCTCCCAGAGTGCTCTCTCCGTTTCAGCTGCTGGGATTTACAATTCATTCCAGTGACGACCTAAACCAGGAGTCCTCAACCTCTGAGTCGTGACCCCTTTGGGGGTTGAACGACCCTTTCACAGGGATCGCCTGATTCATAACAGTAGAAAAATGATAGTTATGAAGTAGCAGCGAAAATAATTTTATGTTTGGGGGGTCACTACAACCTGAGGAGCTGTATTAAAGGGTCACCGCCTTAGGAAAGGTGAGAACCACTGTCCTAGATGCACTGACAGTGCTCATGGATCTGGGGTTTCTTAGGGAAGTTACTATGTTACCATCCAGGTGAGAAAAGCTCTGGATGTAGTTGTTCAGTCAGGACATGTTACAGAGTTCTTTTAGGACTACCAATAAAGGCCCACATGCATGCCTCTAAGGCAGTCACCCACAGATCCTTGCAGTAAGGTACCCCCTGCACAAGCCAACCTCCTGCTCAAGAGCACTTACCTGTCCTTGCTCTGTGGGTTTTGAAGTCCACCACTCGGTCTCATGTCCTATCTCCTGGTTCCGCTGTTGCCACTGCTCTGCCGTCAGAGCTGCCTTCTGGATCGATAGGGGCCATGTGCATGAGGCTGCTCGTTCTCTATGTTCTATATTTGTAACCCTTGAAACTGTGACTTATTTTTCCTGTGATTTTTTTCCCCTTCTTTTCCTTTTTTCCTACATGTCAGTTAATTCTAAGGAAAAGTAATGGTGTGTGTGTATGTTTGTGTGTGTGTGTTTAATGATTTTTAAATCCTGTTCCAGGTTGTTTACTTTTAAGTTGTTTCAGGTTTGGTTTTGAATCCATTTGTCAAAATACCTTCAGTGCTGTATCTGTTGCTCAACTGTTCCATTCTTTTGGTTCATTTCCAAAGCTACCACGTATAGGTACTGGCTCTGCCACATACTAGCTGCCTGACTGAGACAAGTGTTTTAGTATTTGTGACATAGCATTCCCCTCTGTAGAACGGGGAAAGATCTCCTCTAATGGGTTGGGTTTTTTTGGGCTGTTAGTTGTATTAAGACATGTCAAGCCTTTAGAATAATGTTTCTTGTTTTGTGCTATTGAACCAGTGCTGACTCATAGCAACCTTATGTGACAAGAGTAGAAAATCCCTATAGGATTTCCAAGGCTTTAATTTTTTTTTAATTTTAACAATTTATTGGGGCTCATACAATTCTTTTCACAGTTCATACATATACATACATCAATTGTATAAAGCACTTCTGTACAGTCTTTGCCCTAATCATTTTTTTCTCTTTTCTTCTTTTACATTTTATTAGGGACTCATACAACTCTTACCACAATCCATACATATACATACATCAATTGTATAAAGCACATCCATACATTCCCTGCCCCAATCATTCTCAAGGCATTTGCTCTCCACTTAAGCCCCTTGCATCAGGTCCTCTTTTTTTTCCCCTCCTCCCTCCCCCTCAAGGCTTTAATTTTTTATGGGAGATTCCCAAGTCATTTTTCCTCATAGGTTCAAACTGTTGACTTTTGGTTAGCAGCTGGGCACTTAAGCAATATGCCACTAGAGCTCACACACACACACATACACACACACACACACACACACACACACATTGTTGTCAAGTCAATTCCAGCTTCTGGTGACAGAATAGAACTGTCTTTTAGGGCTTCCAAAGCTCTCGTCTTTATGGAAGCAGACGGCCACACATTTCTCCCCTGGCGGCACAGTTGGTGGGTTTGTCACACTGACCTTTGGTCGGCAGCCATGTGCACTGTACCACCAGGAACCCTCACCAGGGCTTGCAACCCCAAACCCAACCCATTACCATCAGAAAGAATGGGATTGCTTCTTGAGTCTATTTCAACTCATAGCAAGCCGAGAGCACAGGGTAGAACTGCTCCGTAGGGTTTCCAGGGCTGTACATTTTCACAGAAGCACACTGCCTCATCTTCCTTCTGCAGCGCAGCCGCTGGCTCTCAACTGCCATTCAGTTAACAACTCAGTGCTGGACTCATCACACCACCATGGCTCCCTCACCAGGGCTTAGCACGTGGGAAATGTCAGAGATTTCCGCCTTCGCCGTCATGACCGTCTCACAGGTTTATGAGTCTGACGTGTTAAGAAAGGTACTGTGATCTTGGTCAAGGCCAGCCCTGCTTTCGCACATCTGAGAAACTGACTACCAGTTGTGCGGAACTCAATAGCTAGTTCCCTTCTCTATTGGGGACCCTGCGAGTCTTTCTAGCCCGACATTTGAATATTTCTTTTGTTCCCGATGGAAATGAAATCAGCATTGATTGAGTGGATTTCATTGTTTCCTATGGAATACCGTAATAAAACAAAGAGGCACATAATTTGCTCATAATTATCTTAGGTAGTCCTGTCAACACCGACTATCAGCCACATTTATTCCCATACCTCCTCTTCCCATTTTGTGTGAAAAGAAGAACTCTCCTGATTGTGTGGGTGTGATATGTTTTTCATGACAGGGACTGTTGACCTTCAGGGATGTGGCCGTGGAGTTCTCTCAGGAGGAGTGGGACTGCCTGGACCCTGCTCAGAGGACTTTGTACAAGGACGTGATGCTGGAGAACTACAGGAACCTGGTGTCCCTCGGTGAGGATCACTGCCTCCTAGTAGATGAGATCTTTCCTGGAAGCCTCCTGGAGGCTCCTCCCCTCCTTGCTGCAGATTCCGATTCTTGTCCTTCAGGCAGAGAGGAAAAGCTTCTTCACATGGCACCTGCACTTGAACCCACCCACCTTTTTCTTCAGATGATCTGTCTCCCGCTTCACCCTAGATCGATGGTGCTTTGAGAATTTGAGTCAAGAGGAAAAACTTAATGCATACTTTAAAATAACCACTGTTCTAATTTTCACCCTGGTTTTGATTTAGTAGTTCTTTGGAAGAGAGCTAGCTATTTGCATATACTTAATCCTTATTGATAATCTTGCTAGTGGACATTTCCCATTTATGATAACATTGCAAAAAAACAAACAAACACCAAATTGGAGAACTGAAGGCAGTGCCTTTGATAGTCTGAGTCTCCTATAGCCTCACTGTCTGTCAGCCATTCTGAATGATATAGCACAGACCATGGCAGTGACCAGGCTATGTGAGGGATGGTGGTCAACCAGCTGCAGGATGCCTTTTCCTGTTTCTCTGCAGTGTCTTAGCTCAGATATGAAATGAAGGATTCAGCGTGACGGTGTGACCAGGTGTGGTGGCAGGCAGGCTGAGGGAGGCCAGGCAAGGGCTTGAAGGTGTCAAGAGGTTGGTGGGAGGAGATGGGAAGGTAGGAAAAGGGATAGGACCTGTCTGATGCTGTGGTTGGGATGGACAGAAGATGAGCAGGTCTCCACCCAGGGCAGATGGTGGGCAGGAGGGAGTGGGTGACTTCTGACTACCACAAGCTCCAGGCCATGCAGGCTCCACAGTGATGGAGTGGGGCCCACCATGCCGAGTGCATCCTAGATGTGAAAGGGTAACTGGGCGGTGGCCAACCTTGCAGGTCACTGCTGCCGAAAATCCCTTACCGCTGATTGTGCTTCATGACCTGGTCTTTGGAACCTAACCAAAGGTCGATAAGTGAGGAGTAGTATATTTAAAATATTCCCTAAGCATTCTGTACAAAGCAGTCAGTAGATGAAGATTTGAAATATTTTTCTAGACCCATCTGTAACATTTCTTTCCAGTCGAACAGATGGCTCAGATGTTATTCGGCAAAAGCTATAGCACATCATGGTTTCCTTTCTAACAGGCATCTCAGTATCTGAGTTGAATATTATCTCCATTCTGGAGCCTGGGACAGACGCGTGGACAGCAGAGTGGAAGAAGAAAAGACCAAAACACCCGGGTAAGTGGCCAATTGTGACTAAGGGAAGAGCTTGTAACAAGACCTGTCATTTTGTAAGGTTTTTTTATTTTGAAAAATAAAGACCTTCTTTGTGAAAATTTACACAGCTAATTAGATCCCTCCTGAATTTTGCACAGCAAATTAGGTTCCTATTAAACAGTTTATATACCTATCATTCGCTGACGTTGGTTACATTTTCCACATTGTGTCATCCTTCTCCATATTTATGGTCTGCTTGTTCTGTTTCATTAATCCCAATTTGTGATCTTTGTTGACCTTCTGTATGCTTTTTAGGGCAAATGTGACCATTTATTTAATATATATTTTTAAAGAAATATGAGACTCATGGATTATATTGCTTATTTTATAAGCCAGTCCGTTATTTTGAAAGTCTCAATATTTCCTTTAGTCTCTTCTGGTCCAAAAAGTCAGTTTTTTGGTTTAATAAAAATGACAGGTTTGCTCTGAAATTTTGTTCCATTCTCTTTGGCCATCTATTGTGTCTAGCTAGAATGGCTGATAGTGGTAACTGGACACATCTGGGTCTTCTGGTTTCTGAATAGGTGAGGCCAAGGTTTGTGTAGGTTCTTAGTCCTGTAAGACCACATTCTTCTTGAGTCTTTGTCTTCCTTCTTCCTTGTTCCAGATGTGTAGAGACCAATCATTGTATCTTAGATAGCCTAAGATGTGTTGTTTTGGGTTAATCTTTTTATTGGGCTAAGTTATATGTTTTACCAATCTTGTTTTTATGTTGTTGTTTTTTTCTCTTATAATGTTAATGACGGTACTACTAAGAATGAGTGACAGGTAGTGTTTATACATAGGTATGGCCATGAACTGAATGACTTTTCTGTTTCAAATTGTTTACCTTCAACTTAACGTTTCATGTTTCATGTTGGGGTTCCCTTAGTTAATGTACCCTGAATGTTATATGAAAGGAAGTCTGCTGTAAGAAATAGAGGATGCTGTTAAGTATTGTTTGAGCATTTCTCCTCAATGAGAGCAGTCTGTGGGAGAATGAAAGTTAACTTGTTGTGTACTCCCAGAGAGAAATTTCTTCTCCATACCCCCATTTATCACTCACCTTTTCACCTTCCAGCTATAGCAGAGACAACGTATAGAGTATAACTTGTATTTTCTAGTCCTTAAGATCTTTTTAGTGCTTTCAACAAAAAAATCCATTTTTGTCCAATCAATTATGACTTAGAGTAACTGTCTAGGACAGAGTAGAATTGCCCGGTAGGCAACTAGTAAATCTTTAGATAAGCCCATTGCCATATCCTTTCTCTCTCTAGTGACTAGCAGATTTGACCTTGTAACCTCCCTGCTAGCAAGCAGCCAAGTGCTTTAACGACTGTGCTACCAGAGATCCTTTGAGAGGAACAGTGCCAGGAAATCAGACCCCACTTCTGTGACAGCAACCATGGAAATAAAATTGGTCTCAATTCAGTTCTACGTTAGTTCTGTTCTAACAACACACTAAGCACCTTGAACATCCTTCAGAGCCTTTATTGAAGCATCATTATTTAGACATAAGTTGGTTGTATTATGTCTCCCTCTCCAAGAAAACCAAACCAAACTTACTGCTATCAAATCAGTGCTGACTTAGAGTGACACCCCCTACCCCGCCCCCGTGGATTTCTGAGTCTTAACTTTTTACGGAAGTAGAAAGCCCAGTCTTTTCCCCACAGAGCTGCTGGTGGTTTCGAACTGCTGACTGTGTGGCTCATAGCCCAACAAATAATCATCACATCTCCAGGACTCCTTCCTACTCCAAAACGACTAAAACTAAACTGGATGCCATTGAGTCGATGCTGACTCATAGCAACCCCCTTCTGGCTTTCCAAGTCAGGAGCACATAGCCCAATTTTTCTCCCGGGTGCATCGCTTGTAACCACTGTACTACCAGGGCGCCCACTCCAAGAGACTAGTACATATCAAGTGGTGGGTCTTTGTAGCCTGGCCTCCCCAAACCAAAGAGGCACCTCATAAGAACTCTCAGGCCAAAGAATACTTTCAAAGACAAATCAATCATTGGGAATTTTCGAGGTTTTAAAGGCTATTTTTTCAGGAACTAAGGATCAAGATAAATTTCTTTAGTTCAATTACTATAAACCACACAGCAGTAATTCAGCCCTTCATACTTTTATCTCCCCCATTTTAGACAACTAATATTTTCATTGCCCATTCTAATTCTCAGCAAACTATCAACATTTTATACCCCACAATGCCCACCCCCCATTCTTGTTTTCTGTGTGCACTATGTGTTCTCTGCCATGTGTGTGTTATTTATAGGAGTATGTTATATACAAAACACAATACTCCAGGGATGAAAGTGTGTTCCTCAGTCTGAATAAATATTATTGGGGGTGGGAATGGGAGGGTTATCCAAATGGACTTGGAAGCTTTTGCTTTGTTTAAGTACTGTGAGCATATGCCTCTTCCACTGAACAAGTAAAACCCCATCCAGTGTAAATGTTCCTGATGGGACCTATTTGTAGCATTTGTAGGGTACTGCAGTCAGTGTGACTTGTCCCAATTTTTCAGGCCCTTCCCAGGAAAAGTACGCACTGGAACCGCCTGCAGTGTCTGTTTCTTGTTGGAAAGAACCATTTTTACTTTCATTTTATGCTCCAAAGTGCACAAGAGAAATGTCTTTTTTTTTCCTGTTAGAAAATTTTGTAATTTTGAATTGCCATGTAGGCATGTGTTAAATGTATTTTACGTTATTTACCATTTCATTATATAGTGTGCTCTAGCATTTATTTGGGTGAAGTTATTATGCAGCAAATATCTACAATAGATGTTGTTTCTCACCAAGTGTGAGAAAATCTTATGGCCACTGCCAGTCGGTGTGTACTTTGGTGTAGTTTGCTATAAGCTGTTTGAATGTCGTAATTTTTTTTGAGGAATTTATTCTCTGTGCTTCTGAACATTTGCAGACAATGGTTGACAGGCCTCATAACTCGAGTCAAGATAAGCATTACTTTTGGTATGTACACCATTTATTTTCCAAGTGTAGTTAATAAGAAACCTGTGTTTCTTTATTTCTTTTAGGTGTCTCACCTATGTGTATGATAAAAGTATTATCTACAAAAGAGAACATTAATAAAGGAGAGTTTCATGAAACAGTGATTCCTGGCTTTGAAGATGTTGACTTGAGGAAAGTCAGGAAAAGTATGCATGAATTTGAGAGGCAGTGGGAAGACACCGAACGAAATTACAAAGGAATGACTACGACCCGTAACAAGAATTTCATTTGTAGGAAAGTTCAACATGATAAAACTAATGTAGGAAACAGCTATACAAAATGTTTTGAAAATACGATTGGATTAAAGTTTCAGTTACATCTGGATGAAATACAGAGTTGTCAAACTAAAGACAAAATGTGTGATTCTAATCAAGTTGAGCAGTCTCTCAGTAATGGTTCTTCAGTTTCACCACTTCAAACAGTTTCTCCCAGTGTGAAAACCAGTATTTGTAATAAATATGGGGAGGTTACACAACACCAAAAGACACACATTAGAGAAAAACCTTATAATTGTAATGAATGTGGGAAGACTTTTAGCCAAAAATCAACACTTGTTAACCATCAGAGAATTCATACTGGAGATAAACCTTACGAATGTAATGTGTGTGGCAAGGTCTTTACACAAAATTCCAACATTGCATTTCATCTCAGAACCCACACTGCAGAGAAACCGTACAAATGTAGCGAATGTGGTAAGGCTTTTATACACAATTCAAGCCTCGTGGATCACCAGAGAATTCATACCGGAGAGAAACCTTTCAAATGCAATGAGTGTGGCCAGGCTTTTATCAGACGGTCACAACTCTGGGACCACGAGAGACTTCATACGGGGGAGAAGCCTTATAAGTGTCATGAATGCGGCAAAGCCTTTAACCGTGGCCCAAACCTCACTACACACCAGAGAATCCACACTGGTGAGAAACCTTACAAATGTCATGTATGTGGGAAGGTGTTTAATCAGAATTCACATCTTGTGATTCATCAGAGAATTCATACGGGAGAGAAACCTTACAAATGTAACGACTGCGACAAGGCTTTTATTTATAGATCAAGCTTTGTCAAGCACCAGAGAATTCATACTGGTGAGAAGCCTTACAGATGTAACGAGTGTGGCAAAGCCTTTACCTGCGGCCAACACCTTACTAGACACCTGCGGGTCCATACTGGCGAGAAGCCACACAAATGTAGTGTGTGTGGCAAGGCATTTATCCAAAAATCAAAACTCGTGCGGCATCAGAGAGTTCACACCGGAGAGAAACCTTATAAATGCACCGATTGTGGTAAAGACTTTATTCATAGTTCCAGTCTTATTCAACATCAGAGAATTCATACCGGCGAGAAACCGTACCAATGTAATGAGTGTGGCCAGACATTTTTTACACACTATCAGCTTTGGTATCACGAGCTAATTCATACTGGAGAGAAGCCGTACAAGTGTAACGAGTGTGGCAAAGCCTTTAACCTTGGCTCAACTCTGAATACACATCAGAGAATCCATACTGGAGAGAAACCATACAAATGTACCGTGTGTGGCAAAGGCTTTATTCAAAAATCACAGCTTGCGAATCATCTCAGAATCCATACTGGGGAGAAACCCTACAAGTGTAATGAATGTGGGCAGACTTTTTTCACAGGCTCTCAACTTTGGTCTCATGAGCGAATCCACACGGGAGAGAAACCATTCAAATGTAATACCTGTGGCAAGTCATTTAACCGGAGTTTACAACTCACTAGACATCAGAATATACACCTTGGGCAAAAAACCCACATGTAATGTCTGCCAAGACATTTTTCTCTCCCAGAGATCAAAACTTGAGCATGTCAAAGAATTCCCAGTGGATAAACTCTTACAATGAGTGTATCAGATCATACATCCTTGAGAGAAACTTAATGAAAATAAGGTATGGCACGACTTTTATCCAAAGTTCTGGCAGTGTGAATTCATACTGTGGAGAAATCTTACAAATACTGTCCTAAGGCATTTTATTTTTATTATTCATGCTTTTGAGGTTATGAGGAAATTCATAGTAGAGTGAAACTATAAAAGTTAGGAGTGTGCTAAGGCCTTTAGTGATTTGACCTCAGACTTCATCAGTTCTTTTTTTTTTACTTCATCAATTCTTGAAGGATACAAACCTTATACATGATCAGTGTTGTGAGTCATTTAACCAATTCTCATGATGGACTATCAGTTCTTACTCGGTTAACTTAGTTTCTAATGCTCACAGATTAATCAACGTCAAATGTTGCATTTTACAAAATAATTACATTTCTAAATCTGAAAACTCAATGAAATATATCTCAAAGAAGGAAACACATTGTAGGAAGTCTATTTTCAATGTGTAAAATATTTCTACTCATTTGTGGTTTCCTGAAAGGGTGACTTTTCTATGAGTTTCAACCTGGGGTTTGAAATCTGATATACCTACACACTGACTTTTTCATGTGAGAACAGATCAGTGAGACGGAATATTTAAATGTGCTTTTTGTTGTGGTAGCTATATGGGTGACAAAACAGTTACAAAACAATCTCATGTATAGTTCAGTGGTATTAATTACTCATTGGACGGAGTTCACTTTATTTTTACATTCCCTGGGAAAAACAAGGACACTGTATTTTAAGATAAAACATGGTAAAAACTGTGGGTATAGGATTGGGTGGAAAACAAAGGCGTTGATATGCCATCATTATTAAGGTACTCAAGAACACGTTTAATTAGTTACTGTGGATCACAGGGAAGGATTTCTTTGCCAGCACATTAGGACATTGAGACAGATTTTGGTGAGAGCAGAAGGATAGGTTATTAAGAACTGATAGTGAAGGGAGATTGATGGTGAGCTCTCCTGAATGACTAAAGCAGATGAATAGTAACGAAATGTGTTCTTTTTAGAAAACGAGAGAAACTTTAATCAAGAATTTAATCAAAAGGTCAAAGTTGTGTGCAGGATTCACATTTAACCTCTGGCAATGTGTTTTGGTAATGCTTTATTAAGAATGTATCATCACTTATTTCTAATAAAATGTAATATTTTTCATAACCTCAAATAGAACATATTTCTTGAGTCGACACACATCTCATCTCAGGAGGGAATGTCATGACACACCAGCGCACAATTAGGCTCTCAAGGTTGAATGGCATGGGCAGCAGTTACTTTCTGTGGTGAAATACAGCATGCAATTCTGGGAATACATACCCATAATTTACACTAGGAAAAGTCATTCTGAACTTTTCCTTTGATAGTTAAGTAGATACAATGAAAATTCCTTGGCAAGTCAGTTTAACTCTGAGTTGTTCCCTCACTATTTGGGGTGTTTATTATTTCCACATGCTCTTTTTTCCCATATATATATATATTTTTAAATTTACTAAATCTTTTTATTGGGGCTCATACAACTCTTACCACAATCCATACATACATCAATTGAGTAAAGCACCCTTATACATTCGTTGCCCTACCACATGCTCTTTTTTACTCAAAACCTATGACTTGGATTACCATTGGTTTACATGAAGTGAAAAGTAGAAACATTCAGCATGTGAAAAGTTAGGATACAAGAAAATATCCCAATCAATAAAATTAATATATATTTTCCTGCCTGGAACACTAAGTGAAGTGAAAATATCTATGCTCATGAATTTTCAGTAAGGAGTGAAAAGGAAAGGCTTTTCATTACAAATAAACGGATCTTTACAAACACTTTCTGATTCTTTTTGTGTTGCTAATTTTCTCTGGTGGCCAATGTGGAATAACAGGATAAATACCTTGATTCCTTGAGGTGCCTTAACAAGCTTCCACTGAGTTACTTAAATTTATTCTCTACCAGGAAACTAGGAAGTTTGACATTTCTGTGTGTTGAAGGTTTGGATCCTTCTGGAAGACTGAAGAAGATTCTAATTAAGTGCTTCTCTCATAAGCTCCCAGAATTTTGGTTTTTCTTTTGGGTTCATCATTCCAATCTCTACCTTCATCTTAGCACAGTATTTTTCAGACCCAAGTAAAAAGATTAAAGTGCACTGTAATTACCCTATAGTAACTCCTTCCTTCTGCAATGACCTTAAGGTCATATACACATGTACTGTAGGTTAAGAAATTAAAATTTATCTTTTTGGGGTCACAAAATTCAACCAATAACAGACAAAGGGACATGAGAATCTTACTATGCAGAAGTAAGGCAGCTTCCCCAAAATGGTTTCAAAATGGCTTGGGGTCTTATGATTGGTAAGGGGTATGGTGATGTGCATAGTTGGAACTTCCTGCTTGCACCAAGAGTAGAACCACTTCGGCTTTAAAAATATATATATTTCTATTAAATCATGTCTAGATGTAATTAGAAGGGAAAGGTGCCCATGCTTTCATACCTGTTGGGGGACCCATGCCCCCACAACTCCTTAGGGATGTCTGAGGTCAAGTAGCACCAGGTCAGGATGATGACTCACTTCATTGCTTGTTACCTGCTTATGATATTACCCACTGACTGTAATATGTTAGCTGTATGACACGTATGACTATTGAAAGATCTATAAGCCCCATTATATATACTCATTGGAAAATACGTTCACTCTCTCGGTCCTGACATAGGGACAAGGAGCCCCTGTGCCTTCCCCAGGGGAATAATCTATGATCCAGTATCAGAAGACTGGCAAAACAGAGTTTGCTACATTTTATGGTGGGTCGGGGTTTAGAACCTGATAGCTCTTATGTACAGATAACCTTCGGCCATAGTGAAGTGGCCAGACACAGGAATGATTCATCTATCAGCACAACTCCTTTATGACTGCTCCTTCATGGAGGGCTGTTATGGTTGGGGTGGTGGGAGAATTTTTGGTTTGGAGGACGTGTATTTGAAAACATTTCTATCTCGGAACAATGGAGCTCTTTCTCAAAATAGGGCTCGTTTTCCATACCTGTGGTTGTGAGAGTAAAGATAAGGACAAAGAGACTTTACCAAGTGCTCAGTTTACCACAATGTCTATCATGTGAAGGGTGAATATTGTGTGGAGATAATTCTCCACGACATTGTCAAGCCTCTTTTTGGTACAGCCATTGCTAGAGTTTGTTCTGAATTGTCTTTAGAAGGATGCCTTTTCTTTTTCGCTCATGCCCTTTACTAACCCGCACACAATCACTTGTCTTCTGATTTGCTGACACAGTAGGTCAGACCACACTTACCACGGTAACATTGGTCAAAATAGGTGGCCATAAAAACTTCAGCACCACACTCATAGGGAAGGCACCACTGATGAAAGCTACTGATTTTGTCATGTTTATGTACCTTACAGTATTTTAAGACAGTCCGCTTAACCTTTCTTGTATTCTTGTTGTTCTTAGGAGGAGTGCAAGACTACTTCTTTTTCTCAGCACCACCCTAAAGTCTCAACACAAGGTGAATAGTGAACCCCCTTTGCAAGCCAGACAAGGTTTGTCTAACTTCCAGCAGGTTGCCAGTGAGGAATTCCTTCCTTATCCTGGACCTCGGCCTTTACGATTTCGATCATATCTGAGAGTTCAACCTCAAGAGTGATTTGATATATATATTTTTTAATTTTAACAATTTATTGGGGCTCATACAATTCTTTTCACAGTTCATATATATACATACATCAATTGTATAAAGCACATCTGTACAGTCTTTGCCCTAATCATTTTTTTCTCTTTTCTTCTTTTACATTTTATTAGGGACTCATACAACTCTTACCACAATCCATACATATACATACATCAATTGTATAAAGCACATCCATACATTCCCTGCCCCAATCATTCTCAAGGCATTTGCTCTCCACTTAAGCCCCTTGCATCAGGTCCTCTTTTTTTTCCCCTCCTCCCTATTCCCCCCTCCCTCATATGCCCTTGGTAATTTATACATCGTTGTTTTGTCGAGTGATTTGATATTTAAGGGTTTTTTGGGTGCCAACTTGGCACCTGTAAGAAGATATGGGTGGAGTTTAGCCTGTAAATCAGGTCTAAGCTTGAAGACCTCTTTTGGAGGTACGACCCAGATAAATGGATCTCTTGAGGCTGCTCACCCCTCTCTCTGCCTTCATCGTCCCATTGAAGAGCCAGACGGAGACTGCCAGAGTCCTGTGATGCTCCCTTCCACCACCATTGGATCCCCATGACTTTAACCCACTGGCCTGTGATCTTCCTTCAATCGGCATCTTTGCATGTGGCTGCATGAAGAGGGATTTATGAACTAGCATTGGACTGAAAGACTAGTATCGCACTTAATGGACTTGATCTGGACTGAGCTGGGGTGTTTGCTTGGTATATAATGACTTCTTGATCTAAAGCTCTCTCACACATATGGGTGTCACTGCATTTGTTTCTCTAGTCAACCCAGCCTAACACAGTGATGGTCTTCCTCATTAGGGCTTTTATGAAAATCTACATCTTGGTGATGATTCTTTAGCAGATGGAAGATCGGTATAAGCATGCTTTCTCTTTGCAAGAAAACAGCCTTGAAAAATAGAAATTGTTACTCTCTAGGAGAAAGAAGATGGATTTTTTTTTTCTTTTGAGGAAAATGAAGATCAAAGGTTTCTTTTAGGATGTTAGCGGTTCTCTTTAAAAGAGTGTGACTTTCTAAGCTCAAGGTTTCTACTCTGTGGGGTAAATTGACTACATGCAGCCATTACATAATTTCATGTTGACTTGAAGACATATAAGAGTGTGTGGATGGTATTCAATCTGTCAATCAGGTCACAACCTGATGGTGCCTCTTTGGGGCATAGCCTTCTCATAAGAAGGATCCTGGGAACTCTATCCCCCCCCCACCCCTCTGGCTTCACCTTCCTGCTGGCGAGGCGCTCTCGGACCTGTGAGAACCATGTGATGTTTCCACTGCTGTTGGCTCTATGCTCTGCACCCACTGGCTGGTGATAGTCATGCATTCTGCACCATTGCTTGTGGCTGCATGCGTCTGAAGAGGGACGTAAGGACTCGTACCAGATGAAAGGACTTGAGATGGACTGGGCTTGGATGTTCTCTTGATGTGTGATTATAAAGCTTTCTCTTAAACATATATGAGTGTCACTGGATTTGTTCCTCTAGTCCAACTGTCCTAACGCACTACACATGCAGGGTATAGCTCTCCACCACTTCCACAGGTCTTGGTGAGCAAGGGGAATGGCTGAAGCCATAGAGAAAAATGGGACCAATGAAGGGTAATCAAGAAGCCCTGGCGGCACAGTGGTTAAAGGCTATGCTGTTAATTGATGGGCCAGAGGTCAAACCTACCAACTTCTCTGTGGTAGATGTGGTGATCGACTTCCATATGCACTAAAGCCCTTGAAACTCTAGGGCGGTGGGGGGGGGGGGGAGACGTTCTACCCCTTCCTACAGGGCTGACGAGGTAGGAATTGATTTGATGGCAATAGGTTTGATTTTATTTATTTAAAGACGGTGGGTAAACACCTGATAAACTTAATGCCATGGAATTGTACGTGAGAAGGTTGTTGAAATGGCAAATGTTTTACCGCTGTATTTCCTATGATCAAATGTATGTGAGTTAGTTTATTGTGCCAACCTGGCCGATAAACACATGTGGAGTTAATTGAAGGGCGGAGGGATAAATGGCTCGGTGAACCTCGCCTTTCTAGTTCTCGGGTCTCTTGCTTTCTGATGGTCGGGCCAGGGTGAAGTTGCCTTGGCCAGTTCCCTGCTTTAGCAGGCGGGGCTCACTTCCTGCAGGACGTTCCTGAGAAGAAGCCACATGGACCTGCCCCCATGCAGCCCTGGGTGCTGGAGCAGCCATGTGGAGACCCCTGCCAGCACTGAGGTACTTACATGTTCACTGACTTGGCTTTCCTCCCACAGTCGGCATCATTGCATCTATTTTGTGGGATGGAGGAGGACTTTGTGGGTTGCTGTTGAACATATGGGTTAATGTTGGACTGTGGGCTTGGGCAGCACTGGGTTGGGATGTTTTCTTGATGCACACTTAACCTTTATATAAAACTCTCTCATATTCATGAGTTTCTGTTGATTTGTTTCTCTAAAGTACCCAGACTAATACAGCATGTAAAATTTGATTGTGGCAAAATTATACATAAGAAAATATATACCATCTCCATAATTTCTACATGTACAATTCAGTGATAGCCATCACATTGTCCATGTTGTGCGACTAATCTCACTGTACTTCTCGGAATCATTCCACCAACAAGAAACATTCCTTTAAAGTCACCTGCAATCATTTGGAAGCTTGTGTCAGGGGCAATTTCTTCTGTAGAAAGGTTCCAGGTTTGGTTCGGAATGCCAAAATACTACCAGTGCCCCTTTACCCCATGGGGTGGAATGAATTCGTTTATGTGTCCCTTTCCCTCTCATCTTTGAACTTTGGACCAGCAGTTTGATAGAATTCCCCCCCTGAAGATTTATCTTTGGCCCCTTCCTCCCCCACCAGATGGTTAGAGTTCTTTTTCCAGGTTGATTGACATTTCCTGGGTAAACTGGAAACAACCTGATGAGATTCTGTGTTATTATGCCGAATACCAACAGCATAACATTCTCAAGACCGCACAATACAAAACAAAGCAGCACATACATACGAAAGTATCTATGTCATTTTAGGCAGTTCCTGTTAGGCAAACCTCTACTAAAATTACTGAAAATTTCCTTTAAAGGCCAACACCGATTTTCTGAAGAATTCTTGACAAGTGCATGACAGCAGGTACTGCATGAGTACAGGTCTCGGCTGATAGCTAGTAGCATTCCATTTTATCAAGCAACATGTTTTAAAACAGGCTGGGAACCACTGCCTTTCCCCCTACCACTCCATCCACCTTGAATTTCTTGCAAGATCTGGTGACTCCAACCCAAACAGAAGAGCACAAGATCAAATGGCAACAATTAAGTACAGAGACCGTGTGTGTCAGCAGCACCTCTCATGAACATGTGCAAACAAAACAAAGCAACCGACCTAGAGCTCCTTGAAACGAGAATAATTCCCATTAAATGCTGGAAG
Organism: Tenrec ecaudatus; assembly: GCF_050624435.1. Taxonomy (NCBI): domain Eukaryota; kingdom Metazoa; phylum Chordata; class Mammalia; order Afrosoricida; family Tenrecidae; genus Tenrec; species Tenrec ecaudatus. Next base: position 5,068,363 of record NC_134547.1, on the reverse strand, counting down.
CTTGCACTACATTTTAGATTATCTCTGGGTTACAACAACTGGAAAGTCCTGATCAAACTGAGAGAGCAGACAGGCATATAAAACTGGAGGTTGGGGGAAAAAAGGAAAATGAGCTGATTCCAGGAACCCAAGTAGAAGGCAAATTTTGAGAATGACGAGGGCAATGAATGTATAAGGGTGCTTTACTCAATTGATGTATGTATGGATTGTGATAAGAGTTGTATGAGCCCCAATAAAAAGATTTATTAAATTAAAAAAACAAACAAAAAAACCCTGGAGGTTGGATCAAATTGAAAGAGACCAGCCAAATGTGTTTCCAAACAGGTCAAACAAATGAAAAAACTTCTAATAATGTAAAGATGATAAAATGCAACAAGACTTAATATGACTTAATAAAGTCTCAGGAAACTTTGAAACTCAGTCTCATAAATCCAGGAGCGCTGACCTTGTGGGTTTCCCAAGGTCCATGGAATGTTGGATGGGAAAACATTCCTTTCTCTGGCATCAATCTTCTACATCTTGGGAGATTCTATTCCTAAAGATGGCTTTGGATCTTAGCTGAATATGCCTTTTTTGTTTATTTTTTCTGGAGGAAAAGGAGACCCCTCTCCCAATTGAAATATAGTACACAGAGATCCATTTACCAAGTCTTAAATGGGACAAGGACAAGAAAGTGGGTGTTAACAAACCCAGGGCCAAGGGAACAACAAGTGATCTAAAATCGACAGTGAGGAGGGTATAGGAGGCCTGGTAGGGCTTAATCATGGGCAATGTAACCGAAAAGAATGACTGTAACTCAAATGAAGGTTGAGCATGATAGTGGGACAAGAAGAAAGTAAAACGAAATAGAGGAAAGAACTAGGAGACAAAGGGCACTTATGGAGGTCTAAATACAGGCATGTACATATGTAAATATACTTATATATAATGATATGGAAATAGATCTACGTACATATATTTATAGGTTAAATATTAAGGTAGTAGATGGACATTGGACCTCTACTCAAGTACTCCCTCAATGCAAGAACACTTTGTTCTAAAAACATGGCATTCTGTGATGCTCACCTTCCTGACATGATCACTGAAGACAAAATGGGTGCATGAGCAAAAGTGGTGAAGGAAGCTGATGGTGCCTAGCTATAACAATATATAGCGTCTGGAATTTTAAAGTCTTGAAGATAAGCATCCATCAAGCTGAGAAGCAAAAAAGTCCACATGGAAGAAGCACACCAGCCTGTGTGATCACGAGTTGTCAATGGGATCAGGTTCCAGGCATCAAAGTCCAAGAATAAGAAATCATATCAATTTGAATGAGGGGAAATGCAGAGGGGAGACCCAAAGCCCATCTCTAAACAATTTGATATCCCCTTACAAGGAAAAGACGAGCCAGTCAGGGTACAGTATAGCACTGATGAAATACAACTTTCCTATAGTTCTTTAATGCTTCCTCTCCCCCCACTATCATGACACCAATTCTACCTTACAAATGTGGCTAGATGAGAGCATGTACAGAGGTACAGATAAGAGCTGGAAACACAGGGAACCCAGGACAGATAAACCCCTCAGGAACAATAATGATAGCAACAATACTAGGAGGGTAAGGGGAAGGTGGAAGGAGAGAGGGGGAACCGATCACAATGATCTACATATAACCCCCTTTCAGGGGGATGGGAAACAAAAATGTGGGTGAAGGGAGACATCGGAAAGTGTAAGATATGAAAAAAATAATAATATATAAATTAATTATCAATGGTTCATGAGGGAGGAAGGGAAAAAATGAGGAGCTGATACCAAGGGCTCAAGTATAAAGAAAGTGTTTTGAAAATGATAATTGGAACAAATGTAAAAATGTGCTTGACACAATGGATGGGTGTATGGATTGTGATATGAGCTGTACAAACCCCCAATAAAATGATTTAACAAACAAACAAACAAACAAACAAACAAACAAACAAACACAACAAAATCATCCAGAGGAGGGAGCCCATGAGCATGAGGCTATAATGATATTTCTTTTAAAGACAGCTTTTGTGATGAGTGGCCTATTGTTCAGAGTGCAAGTCTAAAACATGACTCAGCTTATGTTCAAGAGTAGCAAGAGTCGGTCAAGAGTCATTGGAATCTCCTGATTGGCATGGCGAGTGTGTGAACAGTTCAGAAGCTGGATGGAGAGCCCAAGGGTGGTCAAACATCTATTTTGCTGAAGACCTCCCCAACTCTATAGGTCTGATGTGCAGTGGGAGCCTAAGCACCAGAAACTAGGTCACAATCAACCCGCAGCTTGATTCCGGTCAGTCTCTTCAGAGAAAGGGGTCCTCACTGTGGGGCTTTGTGATGATTGATACCGACAGTAAGATCTGAAATTTGTTTACCACCGTTTACAAAAACCAATAAGGTGTGTTCTCTGTAATTTTCAAAATGGCAGAACAAATTCCCAGATGTGGGCAAGAACCCCAAACTACGGAGGGCACTAACCCTGTCTGCTTTCAGTTCTGCAGGACAGAGTGACAGAATGGCCACACCAGCCCAGTGGACATTATGGATTTGAGCTTAGTCAAAGATTAGTTGGACATATTCGCTTAAGGAACCCTGGAGGTGCAGTGTGTTACGAGTTGGGCTGCTAGCCTCGAAGTCAGCAGTTTGAACTCATCAGCTGCTTCTTGGGAGGAGGATGAGTCTTTCTGCTTCTTTAAAGAAGTGACTGGTGGGTTCAAATGGCTGACTTCACAGTTAGCAGCTTGATGCATCCCCTACTGTATCTCCAGGCTTCCTTAAGTGAATATATCTGAAAGCCAACTCACCACCATCGAGTCCATTCTGACTTACAGAGGTCCTAGAGGACAGAGTAGAACTGCCCCTGTGGGTTTCCAAGACTAAATCATTCTGGGATCGGAAAACTTCAGTCTTGTTGATGGAGAAATGCTTGGGAAGGCAAATGGTTAAGCACTCTGCTACTTACCCAAAGGTGAATGGGTGGAACCTGCCAAAGGTGGCTGGAAAGAAAAATCTATTCGCTTCCAAAAGGCCACAGCTGTGAAAACCTATGGAGCACACAGTTCTACTCTATAGTGAGTCACCATGACTCAGTGGCAACTGGTCTAGTTTTTGGTTTGCTGTCTTCCTGGTCTACTGGTCTAGTTTTTGGTTTGCTGTCTTCCTGGTCTACTGGTCTAGTTTTTGGTTTGCTGTCTTCCTGGTCTACTGATGTAGTTTTTGGTTTGCTGTCTTCCTGGTCTACTAGTCTAGTTTTTGGTTTGCTGTCTTCCTGGTCTACTGGTCTAGTTTTTGGTGTGCTGTCTTCCTGGTCTACTGGTCTAGTTTTTGGTTTGTTGTCTTCCTGGTCTACTGGTCTAGTTTTTGGTTTGCTGTCTTCCTGGTCTACTGGTCTAGTTTTTGGTTTGCTGTCTTCCTGGTCTACTGGTCTAGTTTTTGGTTTGCTGTCTTCCTGGTCTACTGATGTAGTTTTTGGTTTGCTGTCTTCCTGGTCTACTAGTCTAGTTTTTGGTTTGCTATCTTCCTGGTCTACTGGTCTAGTTTTTGGTTTGCTGTCTTCCTGGTCTACTGGTCTAGTTTTTGGTTTCCTGTCTTCCTGGTCTACTGGTCTAGTTTTTGGTTTGCTGTCATTCCCAGAATGACCCACCTCAAACGCGAATCAGTCAGAAAGACATAAGTCCTTCATAGTGCAGGCTTTTGAGTTGCAACAATGGGTTTAAACATAACACTTGTAAGGACGACATAGGACTGGGCAGCATTTGCTCTGTTAAACATAGGGTCATTATGAGTCAGAACTGACTTAATGGTACCTAACGATATTAAGTAATCCTGGAAACTTGGACTATGATTTTTGAAAGGCAGGATGGACAGTGGATTGATTTCAGAACCACACTCCTTCTGGTTGCCTTTTAGTTGTCCGTGAGTCACATCCAACTCACAGTGACACCAAGTGTGCAGTGCAGGAGCGACCTTTCTAGGGGTTTCAAGGCCTTTCAGAAGCAGATTGCCAGAACTGACTTTCAAGGCACCTCTGGGTGTATTTGAACTGCCCACCCCTGAACCTATAGCAACACTTTACTGTTCTGTCATCCATAAAAATCAAGAACCCATAGCCAGTGAGTTGGTTCAGACACACAGAGACACAATGTGGCAGAGCAGAATTGCTGCATCATGTCACCAAGGTAGTAATCTTTATGGAAGCAGACTGCTGCATTTTTCTCCAGTGGAGTTGCTATGGATTTGAACCATTAACTTTCTGTTTAACATTCAGTACCTAACAGCTGCATCCCTAGGCTCCCCAGTAATCGTAAGCACCTTATAATCAGGTTTTATTATCACATGGATGAGACATCAATAATTACTGTCAACCAAGAATTCATTAAATGACATTGAGAGACACCAAGCACTAGTGTAGGGTCTACGACCTTTATATTTTCTTGATTAGCTCAACTTGTGCCGCAATAATTAATCTTTCTTTCCATGTAGCTTTGACCTCAAGCAAGTTCATGCACAGAAAAACTCCCTTTTCTGACATGATTATTCATTGCTGATACTATTTTCCCCTGATAGAACCTTTCTCTCAGACTAAAGAAAGAAATTGCTCAATGGACTCCTTCTCATTGTCAAGATAGTGGGCCCAGTGGGATCATCATGACAGGCAGTAAATACATGTGTGGGTATGTGATTCTGTGACCTCACCTCCCCAAAGAACTTCAGTTATAGTCTTGCTTACAGTGACAAGGACAGTGTAAGGTAGGGGAAATGAGACCATCTCTAATTAAAAAGAAAGAAAAGACTCCCCCACCCTGCCACCAATGCTAATTAATGCTAATTACCAGACACAATTAAAAGTTTCTAGGTAGCATCTGCCAAGAGACTATTGTAGTACTTTGGAGACTCTTAATTTTCCACCATCTCTACAGTCAGAGCCTAACACACGAGTTATCAGAATCTGACAGCTGCTCCCTGGTACCATAATCATAATATTATCTTTCCCTTACAAATGGCTTTCTTGACTCCAGGAAAAGATGCCTGCTGGTGTAAGGGTTAATTCCTCAGGTGGTAACCAAATAGTTGATGGTCCAAACCCACTAGTGTCTCCACAGGAGAAAAGACCTGCTTCTGAAGAGACCATAGCCTTAAAAACCCTAGGGGATGCGTCTACAGTACAAGGTACCATAACCTCAGGAAGTGCTGAGATCTGATGTGTGAAAGTTCTCACAGCATCGCAGGTGCATCTCACTGGGTGCTTTGCTCCCATGAGGAGTCCTTTCACCCCAAATGAAGTTCTTTCCAGTGTGTGTGTGTGTGTGTGTGTGTGTGTGTGTGTGTGTGTGTGTGTGTGTGTGTGAGAGGGGTCAGATGCTTGCAGGCATCCTCCCTGAGGGCCATCAGTTACCAGACTGCAGTGCCCCCCCCCCCTACTGTTAAGGACCATGGACAGGCTTGCAGTCATGGATTTGGTTCCTGTAGGTGGAGTTCACACCCTACTGATAATGGTTTCTATGGAGATCCAGCTGCCATCCTGACTCTAGGACCTGCCCATGTTATCATACACATACCCCCAATCCCTCCTGTTCCTATTGTGTGTATATCCCTAGATTGTCTCCCTCTCATTGCTGTATAACCTACAGTGCAACCCCTTCCTGTGACCTATGTCTTTGTCTGTAATTAGTGGGCTCACACGCTCCCCAAAGGTATATGGGCCTGGACTAGCAATAGAGAGACCGCTCACTCGCTCTGCTCCTCCCTTGGCCTCTCATTGGCTCCCCCTCTCCAGTACTCGCTCCCTTATTCCCTTTCCCCTTGTCCTCCTTCCCTTCCCCCTCTCTCCACTTGGACCACCAGGCGGGGCTGAGGTGGGCATTGTTACCATGAAATGTGTCTGACTCCTTTATTTGACTCTCTCTTCTTTCTCTCATGCTCAGAATGACTTTAATCTAATATATATATACCTCATCCGTACAATTGTGCCTATCGAAACCATGATTACTGGTGGGGGGCTGGCACCCCAATTCATACCTCATTTTCCTGTTCTTCAGACCACTGAGGTACAACACGATTTAGGTAGTGAGCAGAGAAATGAGACGCGGGAAAAGTACTGGAGATGACTTTCAAGGAGACCGTGAAAAGACAGAATGCAATGCCAATAGTCTTCCTGGGAAAATCTATGTACTTACTTGCACAGTTCAATGCCCACCAGTAGAGAGATCTTGTAGGAAAGGATATTTGATCAATATTGATCTTTATTAGCGATAGGATCTGACCCAAAGGACAGAGGTTTGAATGCACCAACTGCTCCACAGGAGAAAGATGTGGCAGCCTGCTTCCTTAAAGAAGCCAAGGAAACTCTAAGGAGTAGTCCTACGGTCCTATAGGGTCACTATGAGTTAGAGTAGACTTGATGGTAATGGGTGCTAGTGATAGAAAGTCGACAGAATGGAATCCATAGAAAATGGAAGTCTGTGAATTCAGCACACATTAATCATGAGAATCAGATGCGTTCGCAGGAATTTCCTGGCCTTATTGTAACTATCGATAAGTCAGTGCTGTGTTCTTAACTCAGGACTGTGGAGTAGTTATCAGCCAATACATGTATTTTCTGATATTTTTAGTAATGAGTACTGATTGCTTTTGTAGCTAATTAAGATATATGTGCTATGAGTTTAAATTAATAAAGGACACTTATCCCATCTCCTCCCTTCCCACTCACCAATAATAAACATAGTCTATATACACTTGGCTATTAGATGTCATGCAAACTGATTCCTACAATATGTGTCACTCTCTGATTGCCTCATTCCACCCATCATAATGTTTTCAGGGTCCATCCGTGTCATGGCGTGCATCAGGACTTAATTTCTCTTTATGAGTGAGCAATATTCCATTGTATGTATATATCACAATTTTGTTGATCCATCCATCTGTGGATGGACATTTGGGCTGCTTCTCTATTTTGGCTATTGTGGTGAATATGCTGCAATGTGCATTGGTGTATAAGTAGATGTGTTTTGACTTTTCAATTCCTGAGTTTTTGGTAGTCTGTACTTAAAGTTTTGACAAGCTATCCAACTGTTTAAAATTCCATCAGCAGTGGATGAGCATTCTCACCTCTCCACATCATGACCATTTATTTCTATTTTAAAACCATAGCCAGCATGGAGTAGGGAACCAGTGGAGAAGTCTGAGGGGCCAACCATAATCCCAACTATGTGGACAGCACCTCTCCCCACAGAAGAACTTATTTCAAAGAACAACACTGAAACTGCAGCTCAGGGAGAGGGGCAAGTCTTATCAGAGCACATGGGAGCAACTGAAGGGGGAGGAAGAGAGTGGAGCACATGCTGGCCCACCACGCCTTGATGATGATATCCCCGCTCAGAGTAGTCAATCCACAGAGAGGACCATATGGATGGCCCCACTATAAGATAGGCCATCCCTCCCTGACCAATAGCCCTACAGGAGACAACACTGGAGACACAGTGTGGGAATTGCATCTGGTCTGATCCCATCACACTGAGACAAAACACTAAAAGCATGCAACAGAACAGGAAGGGGAACAGAGCAACGAAGTCCCCAGAGAATACCAAATTAGACTTTGGGGCCAGGGCTTGGCACCCCATCAGACTCGACCAGAAAACACTCCTAAATGCCAACAAACCATCCTAGAAGTAACTACAAGCTTTTCCTTTTTGTTGATGTTGTGTTGTATTTTTTTGTCATTAGCTTTTTGTTGTTGTTTTGTTTTTATTTTGTTGCTTGGTTTTCTCTGTCTAGTTTTTGTGCATGTTATTTTCTCTGAAGGTCTGTCTAAATAAGATAGGCTGGATGAACTATTTGGAGAAGGAAACAATGGGACCAACAGTGCTGGGGAGACATGGGAGAGGAGGAGGTGGAGGGAAAGGAAATGATGTTAATAAACCCAGGGAAAATGGAATAACAGGTGATCCAAATCGGTGGTGAGGAGGGTGTAGGAGGCCTGGCGGGGTGTGATCAAGGGTAATGTAACTGAGAGGAATTACTGTAACCCAAATGAAGGCTAAGCATGATAGTGGGACAAGCGATAAGTAAAAGGAAATAGAGGAAAGAGCTAGGAGGCAAACGGCATTTATAGAGTTCTAAATAAAGGCATGTACATATGTAAATATATTTATATATGAGGATGGGGAAAAAGATTTATGTGCATATATTTATAGGTTTAGTATTAAGGTAGCAGATGGACATTGAGCCTCCACTCAAGTACTCCCTCAATGCAAGAATATTTTGTTCTATTAAATTGGCATTCCATGATGCTCACCTTCCCAACACAATTGCTGAAGACAAAGCGGGTGCATAAGCAAATGTAGTGAAGAAAGCTGATGGTGCCTGGCTATCAAAAGATATAGCATCTGGGGTCTTAAAGGCTTGAAGGTAAACAAGAAGCCTTCTAGCTTGGAAGCAACAAAACCCACATGGTAGAAGCACACTAGCCTGTGGGATCACGAGATGTCGAAGGTATGATGTATCAGGCATCAAAGAACAAAACATCATATCATTGTGAATGAGGGGGAGTGCAGAGTGGGGACCCAAAGTCCATCTGTAGGTAACTGGACACCCCTTTACAGAAGGGTCACAGAGAGGAGAGGAGCCAGTCAGAGTGTAGTGTAGCAATGATGAAACATGCAACTTTCCTCTAGTTCCTAAATTCTTTCTCCCTACCCACTATCATGATTCATGATCCCAATTCCACCTTACAAATCTGGATAGACCAGAGGATGTACACTGGTATAGATAGGAACTGGGAATCTAGGGCGGATGATCCCTTCAGGACCAGTGGTGAGAGTGGCGATACCAGGAGGGTGGAGTAGAGAGGAGAAACTGATTATAAGGATCTACATATAACCTCCTCCCTGAGGGACGGACAACAGAAAAGTGAGTGAATGGAGACGTCGGATAGGGCAAGATATGACAAGATAATAGTTTATAAATTATCCAGGGTTCATGAAGGAAGGGGATTGGGGATGGAGGGGAAAAATGAGGAGGTGATGCCAGAAGCTTACATTGAGAGCAAATGTTTTGAGAATGATGGTCATAGGGCGTTGTAGGACAATATTCCAACACATTTTTTCTTTCTGATGGTATTGTTATTCCATTTGTCAGACTCATCAATTGGAAAAATGGCCTTTACCAGCATGTGTAGCATCCAGCAGAAGATATTGGAAGGGTACCTGCACTTCAGGGCTGTCAGTTTAAATGCTGCCCATGTAGAGTGCATAGGGCTGATTGTGATGGTCTGAAAAACAGTCAAGAAGCTGGTGGTGCAAATGGACACACCCCTGGCCAACCCTTTGAAGATAAAGCACAAGTTCACATCCTTCCTCATTGAGGACATGATTTAACCCCCAATCAAGCATTGTCCTGGGACTCCGATAGCGAGAATGACTAAGACATCGGCTACAGTCAAGTTTCTGAGAATCAAATCAGTAGGCCATGGCCTGCATCTATAGAGATGAAGGAAGATACAGTGAATTATGAGTGAGAAATTCGCCAGGATTCCAATGATCATCTGGAATAGGAGAATCATGGCTATTTTCAGATCCATGGATAGTTTCAGTCAATTCCCTGAGCTTGACATTGAAATTTACAAATAGATGATTCTTCATGGAACCAGGCTACATTGTTCATGGGGGAAAGAGGACAATATTTTCCACTTAGCATGATGTTGCTCTGAGCCATAATCTCTAAACACTACCTTTTTGTTTGGAGAGTTCTAATGATTTCTGTGTATCTTCCTGCAGCATTCACAACATCTTGGTTACAATTTTGAATGCTTTACCTGTTCTAAATTATTTCAAGTTTATAACTTTATGAGTTATGTGCTAATATTATTCTCTTTTGTCAGCTCAAGAAAATTTCATTACACAGAGGTGAAGAGATTTCTATCAATAGACACAGTCAGGTCGAAGCTGCGTAACTAGGTGCAATGACTGGTTGTACTACTCTATCATAGCTCTCTCATTTGTATCCTTCTCATCAGCCAAGTACTTGACTTTTAAAATATACTTTATAAATTCAGTTATGATAATGTCATATCGTCAAAGTGTTCTGTAGACTGGAAGCACTTATGAATCAAAATAAAGGTCGGAGGTAGATGTTGCTATCTTGAAACAAGTTAAAAACAGCTGGATTTAGTCAATAATTATTGATACCGTAACAAAATAATTAATTTTTTGGTCAAAAGCTAGTGGTCGGTTACTCCCATTAGAGACGTTACTGTCCCAAAATCTGCTGTGGTCCAAATGATAGATCTTGGAACATGACAAAAATGTAATGTCTTGAGGCAAGAGCAAAATTAATCCTCATCTGAGATCATGAAATGATATATAAACGTGTTTACAAATAATGAAGCTAAATAAGAATGAATCTCTGTTTTGTAAAATATATTACAGCATAAGAAAAATATACAAAATTACAGAACCAAATATATTTTGACTTATCCAGTTACACTGAGTTCCTATTGAAACCAGATAATTCAATGTGCTCTATCACACACATCAGAACATGCACTGAATCTTTTGAGAAATACCTAACATGCTTCTGAAAATGTCTTTGTGATTTTCATGCATCATACTGAGTGACAGATGAATTTTGATATTTCAACTTTGAATCTGTATAAAATAAGATTTTGATACGATTTGGATCCAACCTTAAAAAACTAGCTTTCTCAAGGATTTCATTAAATCCCCTTGACAACAGTGAAGGATGAGTGGTGGGTCAGAGCCTGGCAAATGCTCTAAAAGCTCAGCCCGATCCTTATGAATTGTCACCCTTCCTGGTGACACTAGCACTGGGTCAATTTCTACCCAGGGTAAATCTCTATGACAGATGTTATTGCTCACCCAGCTCCTGGTTTGCCTCTTTTCCTTCTAGAACCTTCTTTTCAGGCTGAATTAGAAAATACTCACTTGAATTCTATCTCTTGCCAGGATGATGGGTGAAAGTCACAATAGTCCAAACAGGTGTGAAAGAGAGGGCATCCGTACCCTGAAATACTGGCTGGAGACTGTGTGACCTCACCTCCCCACAGATTTGCAATTATCATCTCACCTGTAGCACCATGACAGTCCACCACTCACTGAGGATATGCAAAAAGTTTTGGAGAAGTTTAAATCCAAATACCCAGAATCTCTGATGTCAGGTGATCATGTGCAAAGGGACCACTTCACAGTCTCTCATTTTCCAAAATGTTTCTTGGCAGAGAGGTGCTCCCATGGAGGAAGAGGGAGTGGGTGGGATCTGAGTCGGGAGGGACTAGCAGAGAAACACATTGCCTCATTGCACTATTTTCTTCACTGAGAAGTTTGCCCATCAAAATCCTGAAACTTCACAAGGCCTCATGGCTCAGGACTATGATCATTTAATTTATTCACAGTGTAATGGAATCACAAAAAGAAACTGCCAGTGATCTTCAATTTGTAATTGTGAAAATAAGAGCAGGAAATCAATCGTAGCTCAATCTTAACTAGGAAATCTAGATAGAATGGATATATTTTGAAGAAGATGCACGATACCAACATTTAGTTCAGTTGAGATTATAAATCTATTTTTATTATTGCATGTCTATACATATACATATATAACAAAACATGTTTTAATTTAACATTTTGATACAACTCGGTAGTATCTATGACATTGTTCATGCTCTCTGATCATTGTCTATTGATGAAAAAATTTCCATCACACTAAACAAAAACTCATTGGTTCCTAAGGGCATCCCTGATCTCTTCCCGCCCACTCGGGGTGGGGGGGCACATTTACATATTCTTGTCACTTCATGTAAGTGAAACCATATAATATTGTCCTTTAGTGATACAATTGATTTAATAATTTTTTTCCCCAAAAGAGCCGTGAAAAGGATCACCTTCTTATAGTAGGTTCTTCGACGATCGTTCCTACAGCCTCATGCAAAACAACTGCTCAAAAGTCCAAGGTTTGTTAGCCAGTCAGCGTGTTCATAGGTTTGCTATGGAGGCCACTTTCTATCTCCTGTGAATCCAGCCACAGGAAGCTGAAAAGGTAGGTGAACGTTCCCTAGCTTACACCTAGTCTGGGTTTCTTCTTACACAGGGACCCCATGTAATGTAAGAATCCTCATTGCTGTTAATTTCTTCAGCAGTATCATATATGGGTATTAGTTTTCTAAATCTGGAATGATGTCCATCTGATTGATCTGATAAACCAAACCACGCACGATTCCATTAAGTGGATTCTGGTTCCTAGAAACCCTATTGGACAGAGTATGGCTCCACAGGGCACTTCAGGGTTCAAGTCCTTATCAGAGTAGACTTTTTCCCATGGGATGGCTGTTGGGTTTGAACTTCTGACGTGTTTAGTACTCCAACACTTAACCTACTAAGCCACCACAGCTCTGGATCAGCTCTGGCAGTAGGGTAGTCATCCACTCTAGCACTGCCATCCTGTTGATTTTCTATGTGTATTTATGAAGGTAAGAACATGAAACAATTCACAGACAGTTGAAACCATTTGCCTTATTTGTCCAGCTTACTATTAAGTAGGAAACCTAGTTGAAATGAAAATTTTCTAGGAACATACATTTTGCTAACATTCAGTTCCATTGAGATTGTAAATTTTTGTAATATTATATGTATATAAAACACAACACTTGCCAATTAAACATTGTTAAGATATGCATCTTTATAACATCAATTACATTAATCATGCTGTACAACCATTATCCATAATTGATGACCAATTTCCCCATCACATTAAGCAGAACACCATGACTTTGGATTCTCTGATCTCTTCCCTTCCACTCCTGGTGATCAATAATAAACTTTGGTTTTTACATATTTGCTTATTATCATATAAGTGAGGTCATCTAATGCTTGTCCTTTACCAATGTCATTGAATGAATGAACTTGACTTTCTCCAAAGAGTCATGGTCTTTGGCTGAATGTTTCTGGTATATAATGAATCAGGTGGGTGCTGTGTTTCTATGTCTCAAATAGCAATATACACTGGCCATGTCTTAGCATGACATGCCTTTCTTCCTCCTAACAGCAGGTCTAAAGGGTACACTTTCTGAGAGGCAGTTTGGACCAAATGGTGTCTTTTGGATGAAAACAATTCTGTTGGTGTATTCAAGAATCGTTGCACCTGGCTTTCACAGGTGAAATGCCCAAGAGCAGTGATGACTGAACAAAAGGTGAAATAGGAGGTGTGGTAATTGGATACAATAGAATTACCAACCAAGCTGTGTGCACCAAGAGGAGGGGAGAGAGTTGAAAAGATATGGCCAGTCCATTTTTCAGTAGCTTTTGTGATAAAAGGCCCATGCTGTTGACAGTGTAAGTGATCTGGGAAGCTTAAAACCTGACACAGATTCATTTCCAGGGTCTAAGGGTGTTGTATTAACTCTCCTGTTGCTGCTGTTGTCAAAAGGGGTGAGCTGGATGCATAACTCAAGAGGGGATTCTTCTGGACTGAGGTCTCCTCAAACATGGAAAAAACAAACCAGGTCAACTTCAAATCAGAAGAAGCCACATGCTTGGCTTTCTAGTATTATCTGCGTGAGAAACAGACTCAAAATCACCCAGCAGTTTGATTCCGTTCAGACATCAGACAAGAATCTCTCACCTTGAACCTTCACCCGTGTGATCCAGACAGTTAGATCCACAGGTGACACCTACTTTCACAGTTTAAAAACAAAAACTAAACCAATTCTGGACTAAAGCATAACCAAACAAAAAGTTGACATTGAGTACATTCTGACTCATGACAGCATTAGTGCAGGTTGACTAGAGAAACCAATCCAGAGATACTGTCATTCATGTATAAGAAAGAGGTTTATATCAAAGAGTAATTTTATATTAAGAAAACATCCCAGCCCATTCTAGGTCAAGCCCATAATTCCAATATTATCCCAAATGTCTGATAATAGTCTATAAATCTTTCTTTAGACTCACACAGCCACACACCATGATGCAGAATGTAGGCCAGTGGGTACAACATCTTGTAGATCCAATGGCAGTGGACTCCTTTCCAGGGCTCTGGCTGCCATCAGTGTGGCTCAAAGTGGCTCATCAACAGGAAGGTGAAACACAGAGGGGGAGGTCAGCCTCCAGAGAGGCATTTATCCCGGTAGCCCTCCATTCAAGCTGCGGCATGATTGGCAGGCTAAACTCCATCCCTTCACTTTCAATACCCTCAAGTCGACACCAGATTATGTAACTACCACAATGACTCTGTGTGCAGTGAAGATCTGCTCCCTCAGGTTTTCTGGACTGAGGTCTTTCTGAAGCAGTTGATCAGGCCCTTGTGGCTGGACTGGATCACCAATGTTCAGTTCATAACTGAGTGCTTAACTGTTTATGCCTTTGAAGGATTCCATCCCAAGTCCACCCCCACCCCAAATCATGGTTATCTAGTCGATTAAAACCCCAAATCCTATATGGGCCTTCTGAGACTATAGATTTTTTAAAAAGTCTTATTAGCACTTCAACCACAGGTCATACAACTCAATCATATTGAGAAGAGTTGTACAGTGATCACCACAGTAAATTGCAGAACATTTTCTTCTTTCTTGCACTCATTGTTATTCAAGGACTGTTTTTCTAATTGCAGAGAAAATGTACAAGGTGAAACATTCTCCAATTCAACAACTTCTACATGTCTAATACAGTGCCATTGATTATACGCTTCGTGTTGTACAACCATTATTGATATCCTTTTCCAAATTATTCCACCACCATTAACATAACTCAATGCAGTCAAACAACAGAACTTCTTCCTTCATCCATGGTAACCTTTGGTCACGTTTTTCTGTCTTGTTTTGTAGTTTTCCTGATACAGTATTCACACATCATACCCTTCCATGGTTAAATCACTTTTAAAAAGAGTTATACAACATCACAATCAGTTCTAATGTTCCCTCCCCTCCTGCATTCCTGTTTGATTCTCGACCCCCACCCTTTTCCCACCCCGCCCTCCTTACATGAAGATAAAGAGATCTATAATTCTATCTTAAAGTGGTTGGTGGTTTTGAACTAACGACCTTGCAGTTAGCAGTCCAATGCTCATTTGACACTGTTACCAGTTAAGAGTACCCAAAGGGCGGTTCTTATTTCTGGCTTATATTACTTTCAAAATGACTGACCAAAGATCCAGAAGATAGGTAAGAGCAAAAAACCCAAGTTGAGCAGTGAGGAATAGAACCACATCTGATTTTGGTTCTGCATACCTGGACCTGAGACTGAACTGCTACCTCAGGTCAGTGGACACTGTAAGTTTCAGCTTAGCAGAACCATCAGTGAACCAGGTCAGACATTAGAAGACACTCTGTGGAAAACCCCAAAGAAGTAGTAACTGCTTTAGGGAAATGCACAAGGTATACACTTCCCTCAAAAAAGCTAAAACATTTACCTGTTAAGCTGAGATGTTTCTTCGTCCAGATTGGTTATTGTGTGTGTTGTTTTTCTTCCTAGAACACACCATTTCTACTTGGAAGACTTTGGGGAGTCCTTGTACTTTTTTTAGATCCAAGATGACCCACCCTTAAGTGGGCATATCAGTCAGGGAGCCCCAAATCCCTCATTTTGTGCAGCTCAAAGTTTCTAAGAGTTGAGGAGCAAGAGGAAAGGCGACTTTCAAAAACTGTGTACCTGGGTATTCTCCAAAGCTCAAGGGTCTCATCTGGCTTTAGACTGCTTCCACTTTCCAAATCAGTAAATTATCAATGAAATATTTTTCTTGAATCCAGAAAGAACTCAGCATTGTACATGTGAGCACACAGCTCCAACAAACGTTAATTGTGAAAACAAGACTTTGTATTATTTCAGATTTTATCAAACATGCTTCCTGACAGAGTTGGAATAACATCTTAATCAGGCTGATGTGGCCTGAAGTTTTGGTCCTATCAACAAATAACATAATCAACATAGAGAAAAATTTGGACATCAGGGAGCAACACCAACCAACCAACCAACCAACCAACCAACCAACCAACCAACCAACCAACCATCCAGCCAGCCAGCCAGCCAGCCAGCCAGCCAGCCAGCCAGCCAGCCAGCCAGCCAGCCAGCCAGCCAGCCAGCCGGCCGGCCGGCCAGCCAGCCAGCCAGCCAACCAACCATTTGTTGAATCTGACTCATGGCAACTCCACATCTTGCAGAAGAAGACTTCTGCACTGTAGAATTTTCATGGCTGTAGACTTTTGGGAGCAGATTCCCAGCTCTATCTTCAGAGGTATCTCTGGGTGTGTTTGATTCTAGTAGTCAGGTGGTAAATTGTCTGCATCCCCTAGGCCCTCCTGAGAGTAGAAACACTCATTCTAAATTTGGCCTCATCCACTAAGGATCTATGGTAGTGGAGTTCCTCTCACTAACACTGTTGTCTACTTCTTAGACTTGTAACCCACTAGAAGGATGAGTGGGTCTCAGGGGCACAGTTGAGAGAGAGAGAGAGAGAGAGAGAGAGAGAGAGAGAGAGAGAGAGAGAGAGAGAGAGAGAGAGAGAAAGAGAGAGAGTCAAATTGATCAGCTAAGGTTTTATTAGAGATCTTACAGAGTGCTCAGCATCATACCTGTAAATCTTAGGCTTGACAAAATCATGCCAAGGTCTACCAGGTAGAAGTTTGTGCACAGTTGGAAGGACTGGATGTTTATACACTTTATCATTCAGTACGATCAGTGTATTAAATCTATATGTAAGAGTCTAAACGATAGGAATGTGTTGTGTTTCTTTTATTTAAATTTTTATTATTATTATTTGGGTGAAGATTTATAGAGCCGGTCATCAATTTTACATGAAAAACTGCATATACACTTTGTTTCATCTCATGGATTTCAATCCTCTCAATGTAACATCACTTCTCCAACTTCTTCTCTATACTCTCTTTTTACGTTCCTCCTTATATTCTAACCCATCTGAACTTGTAATTTTTGGTAAATACTGTTCTTTTGATATTGAATGATCGATTACTCCAACATGTACATATCTTGCTAGTGTTATTTTTCCCTTAGAGAGCTCTCTAATGTTTGCCTGAAAATTGAGCCATGGCAGTGAGTACAGTTTCCCCCTTGCATTAGGTTGAGGTCCCCTCCATTGGCGCCTGCTCTTTCCCAGTGTTGCCCCATCGAAAAATCAGGGGTAGATGGTGAGGATGGAGTTAGCCTTCATTTTTGGCAGGAGGAGTCCAACCACTACCTGCGTATCTGTCACTGTATGCCCACGTGTGTATTGGTGTCCTGAGCAACTGCGCCATGTCGACGGTGTTCTCAGTGTTCCTTATCTTAGAGTGGCTCACGAATCAACCACGAGGAGAAGGACAGCATCCTCATAGTGGGAACTCCATTTAAGGTTGCTACCGTCTTGTATAAAACAACCACCCAGCGGTGCAAGGTTTGTAAGACAGCCAGTATTTACAGTTCCTTTTCTTCCCAATGGATCCTGCCGCAGGAGGTCATAAGCCATGTGACATTACTAGCTTAGGCCTTTCTTCTTGGTCTACGATTGCACATGGGCCCTGCAATACGAGAGGCTGGATCACTGTTAATTTCTTTAAGAGTAACATGCACGGGCATTGGTTTTCATCACTTGAAAGGGTGGCTATCTCATGGACTGTGCTAAACTACAGCAAACCTACAGCCAGTGAGTGGATTCTGACTCAAAGCAGAAAGAATGGTTTCCACGGGTTTCCCAGACTGGAGATAACTGGATGGTATCCAAAAACAACACGAACAAAATCTTTACATGAGTCGATCACCTCACCTTTCTTCCACGGAACAGTTTAACTTCTGACATTATGCTTAATAGTCCAGCATTTCAGCCAGCACTGGGCCACGGGATTGTGAGTGACTGATTGTAAAGGAATTTTGGTGCAATCCGCTGTAGCTACCCATCCATGTGAAAACATGTTACTTTATAAAAATGGTAACAGTTTTATGGCACATAACTCAGAAATCATACAATGCAGTAATTTAGATATATTAAAAGGGTTGCACGATCAATTTTCAGAACATTTTCTTCTTTCTTATATTCATTATTGTTAGCTCCTCTTTTCCTCCAATCTCCCCTGACATAACCCAGAGAAGCCATTATTCTGGCTACTGTCTATGGATTTACTTATCCTGGATTTAAATATCGAAAAACATATAAAAACAAACAAATGAAAATCCCCAACAACAGTAACAATAAAAAGCATACAATAATAAAAAACAAATTTCACAGAGGGGTCAAGGGGAGGAGATGAGTCAGTCAGGGTGCAATGTAGCACTGATGAAGAATACAGCTTTCCTCCAGTTCCTAAATGCTTCCTTCCCCCAACTACCATGATCTGAATTCTACCTTGAAAATCTGGATAGAGTAGAGGTTGTACACTGGTACAGATAGGAGCTGGAGGCATAGGGAATCCAGGGTGGATGATACCTTAAGGACCAGGGCTGTGAGGGGTGGAAAGGGCAAGATATGACAAAATAATAATTTATAAATTATCAAGGGCTCATGAGGGAGTGGGGAGCGGGGTAGGAGGGGAAAAAGAGGACCTGATGCAAAGGGCTTAAGCGGAGAGCAAATGCTTTGAAAATGATTAGGGCAAAGAATGTACAGATGTGCTTTATACAATTGATGTATGTATGGATTGTGATAAGAGTTGTATGAGTCCCTAATAAATTGTTAAAAAAACTTTAAATGGACGGCAAATGATAAGGTGTTAAGTTTTAAGCTACCTACATTTTGCATTAATCTATTTTACCATAAACTCTTTGATAGAAGACTGGTCACATCCCTGCTCAGTCATCAGAGGGGATTTACCAAAGGTTTCATTTGTGAAAACAGGGTACTTTTTAGGACTTGGCCAGCATAAACAATTGGCTAAATTGGAAAGCGATGCTTTCAAGGGACTTATTTTAATTTGCTTTTGCTTATACATAGGAGTCTTGGAAGTGTCGTGGTTAGCATTGGGCTGCTAAGCACAAGGCCAGGAGTTTGAAACCACCAGCCGCTCACTACTCCTGTAAAAACTTATAGTCTCAGAAACCATAAATTGGCATAATTCAAAGACAGTGAGTTTCTCTTTAAAACATCATTTTATTGGGGGCTCGTACAGCTCTTATGACAATCCATACACCCATCCATTGTATCAAGCACATTTGTACATTTGTGAAAGAATACATTTACTCTTTCTGGTTCCTGACTCCATGGAAGAGGTGAGCACCCTGAACTTTTGCCTGTCTCTTTATATTTTACCCTTCAATTTCACAACCACTCATTAGGACCCATTTGGTTGTGGGCTGGTTCCCACACTTATCAAATAAAAAAAAATGACTCCACACATCTTCTATTTTACCTTGTTTCCCTACATTTTATTTTTCCAATGTTTACCTGTAAACATATCTAATATACTAAACTCCCCTCAGACACATGATCATATTTCAAAGAACCATTATTTCTCTTATTATGAAAGACACACAATTCAGATATTGGCAACAATACTCGTAATGCCATGGACCCAATTTTTCTTCCAGTTTACTCCAAGCTACTTCCACTTCAATAGGATCCTATAGAATCATACCCCCACCACAAGAGGACATTTCCCAAATGTTCTTCCCAGATGATAATTCCATTTTCTGAAGCAGACTTTAGATTTTCATGTCTTGTTAAATTTCTTGACATGTCCACATCACAGGTTAAAAATGTGTGTTCTAAGGCAATTCTAGTATACCGCCATCTTGGAGATAGTACAACCGGAATGGTCCTTAGAAGCAAGGATGAGCAGACGAGATCACAGTTACTTTGGATACATCATCAGGAAGAAACAAGTGATGGAGAAAGACAACATGCTGGGCCAAGTAGACGGTGTCAGCAGAAATGAGTGAGACCATCACTTAGGTGGATTGACACAGTAGTAGAGCAATGGGCTCCAACATGCCAACAACTGGTTGATTAACATAGACCAGTCAATGCCTCCTCCCATTCTACAGAAGGTCACCATGAATTGAAGCTGACTTGACACCAACTAATCAGAGAAAAAAACATGTTATTTTACGACTGACTCTTTTTTTCCTTATACAGATTCTGACCATCTTTATTGCAATTATTAACAAAAATGCAAGTCTATTAGTTTTGACCTAATAATTACATTGGTTATCATTTACCCATGCTACTATTCCTTGCCATTTATCATTGGGGCAGAATCTGTCTGTCTAGTTCTCTTTCTCTTTCTCTGCGAGACTTGCTCATAGTTGTTCTTAACATTCTGCAAGGTATGAGTAAGTCAGTGGTAAGGATGGTACAAACTATATGAATTGCATCTTTCTTATGAAAGATAGAAATGATGTACCGGTATTCTTTCTATAGCAAAAAGCACAGAGTCTAAACACACGGGAGTCACTGCTCATAAGAACAAAGGGACTGACAGTTGGGAAACACACACTGATAAATGCAGACACGTTTGCTATCCATCCACTGGGATTATCCAGAAGAGCCAAATAAATAAAAGTCATATAGGAGAGGGTATAAAATGATACGAAGATGCTCACCAGAACGACGATATTTCGAGTGGCCCGGGTTGCAACAGATGCTCTGGGGGAGATGCTGTTCACCCGTAAATGGTGGACCCGCTGCTTGTGTCTGTACAAGATGAAAACCATGGAGCCACTGGCCCAGGACATGAATCCCAAACACAAAATATCATGGGAGGATATCAGTGCTGCATAGAATAATATTATAGCATGGTTGTGCTCAATAGTAGAACAGGATTCCAACACATTCTTCTTTATGATGGTATTGTTGCCCCAATTGCAAGAGTTATAAATAGGAAAAATGGCATTTACTAGCATGTGTAGTATCCAGCAGAGAATATTGGAAGGGCCAAGGTACTTTAGGGCTTTCAGTTTAAACATTGCCCACCTGGAGTTCATAGGGCTGATGGTGATGGTCTGGAAGACACTCAAGAGGCAGGTGGCACAAATGGACACACCTCTGGCCACCCTTTGAAGATATAAAACAAGATTGCACCCGACATCATTGAGGAAATGTTTAGACCCGAAAGCAAGCATTGTCTTGGGGACGCCGATAGAGAGAATGACTAAGAGGTTGGCTGCAGCCAAGGTCCTGAGAATTAAATCCGTAACCCGTGACCTGCATCCACAGAAGCGAAGGAAGGCACAGTGAATGATGAGGGAGACATTCCCCAGGATTCCAATGACTATCTGGAATAGGAGAATCATTGCTGTTTTCAAATCCATAGAAGCCATCAGATAAGTTTCCAGAGCCTGAGATTCCAATTTACAAGCAGGTGGTTCTGCATGGGAACATGCGTTTGAGACGACATAGCTTATGGAAAAAGAGGAAGATCCTCAAGGAGCTAGCTGATGGAGTGACATGGTGGCTGCAACAATGGTTTAAACATAACCACAGTTGTGAAGATGATGCAAGACCGGGCCTTGCTGTACACAACAGCATCACAATGAGTTCGAAACAGCCCCATGGCACCTAACGACAGCGTTACCCCCTCCCCTCTTTTAAAAAATAAATCAATGTACAATTCTTTCCATTGCAAAACTGTGCTGGGACCCAAACGATAGGTCAGAGAACATACATAAGAACGGAATCTTTGAGGGTGAGCAAAAGCTATTCCTTATCTAAGATCACAGAACCATATTACATGCCCCTCTCCAAAAAAACTCTCATTAATATATATGACAAATATGCAAAACTACAGAATTATATATATTTTCTAATGGCCACCCCATTAAACTGAGTTTCCATTGAGGACTAGATAGTTTAATTAGCTCACTTATACCTCTCACTGCATGCACAAAGCATCCAGAGAAATAACTTGTAGTTCTGATTCTTTGCGAGTTTTACACACCATGTGGAATGGCAGCTTAATTTTGAAATTTCAACCAAGAAGCACCATAAAATTTACATTGTGATACAACTTGGGTCTAACACTTAGACCCGCCTAACTTGTGAATTTTCATTAAATTACCTCAGGAGCAGCCTGTCCCGATTGTTGGGTCTGAGACCTCCCGTCTCTCCCCCACAGTTCAGCCTCATACCTCTGGCGACCCTCTCACTGGATTCATTTCTACCTCATGGAAAACTCCTTGACGGATTTTTATAGCTCACCCAGCTTATGATCTGTCTCTTCCTTTCTAGAACCTGTCTTTCTGGCTGAAGTAGAATATACTCACCTAAATTCTATCTCTCACTTCGGCGATGAACTTGGGGAAGATGGCAACAGTCAGAAGAAAGAGAGGGAGCCGGAGCCCTGGATATGGGTTAGAGACTGTGTGACCTCACCTCCCCCCAGATTTGCAATTATCATCTCACCTGTAGCCACCACGACAGTCCACCACCGGGGACCTGAGAAAAGTTCCGAAGAACTTTACTCCACTTTCTAATTCTTGTCAACGTCAGTGTCTGGTGAGCATCTCCACAGGGACCATTTAAGCATCTGAGACTCTTATTTTCCAAGACTCCTGGAGGTGGACAGGGGCTTCCTTGGATGGAGTAAGAAAAACTGACGTCTGAACCAGAAGAGACTAGCAGAGAAGTTTTTTTGTTTTTGTTTTTCTTTTTAGCAGAGAAGTATTGTGTGACTGGTTCCCCCTTCCACTGGAGAGTTTTCCCATCAAAACTCTACAAAAAGGACATTTAATTTGTTGGAAGTGGAATGGAATCACGGAAAGAGCCTCCAAGGGATTTTTAATGTGTAATTGTGAATGTAAGACCATGAAATCACTCACAGAGGTAAGAAGAGATTTTCCTTATTTGTCTATCTTAATCTTAGCTAGGAAATCTAGATAAAACGGAAAATTTCTAGGAAGAGGTACCATAACAACATAGCATCCCATTGAGATTGTAAATCTATCTATCTATCTATCTATCTATCTATCTATCTATCTATCTATCTATCTATCTATCTATCTATCTAAAACCACCTGACAACCAAGGCTTTGGGGACTTTTTGTTCTGAGCTGGGTCCAAGATGACTCACCCTAGCAGTGTGGCCACACATCTCTTGCACTTAGGCTAAAAGTGATACAACCTCACAAGCTAAAAGTGACTTTTCAATGGTTCTGGTGTCAGAGTGAAATGAGTCTAAAGTTCAAGAGCCTCCTTGTAGGTGAAAGCTGGTTCCATTTCCCACTGACTCTAAATAAATAACAGTATCAGTCCCAATTTTTCATTTTGTTTTGGATAAAAATGAGGCTCTGCACAGAGTCCACTTTGTTTCTTCATTGTTCCTATAGAGGAGGTGCCTTTGTCTATTTATTTTTGAAAAATGAAAAAAGAATTGTGTGTCTGTGTTATGCATCAGTGGAGGAGGTCTGGTGGTACAAGGCTACTCGTTGGGCTTACAATGGGCTTCAAGATCAGCAGTTTGAAACTACTAGCCATTCTCTTGGAGACAGATGGGGATTTCTACTCCTGTAAAGAGTTAGTCTCAGATACTCAGGGGCAGTTCTATCCTGTCCTCTAGGGTTACCATGAGTTGGCATCAACTTGATGGCAGTGAGTTTCTTTTGGTGTATTTATGTGTATGTTTTGTTTATTTATGTATTTAACGATTGATCTTATAATTCTACTCCTTTTTCCTCTCCTCTTTTCCTCGCCTCTCTGGAACCTACAAAGTCTGCTTCTTTTGTTGTGAAGACCTTAATTTTTAAAAATTTGATGATAGCCATCTGATTCAGTCATGGCTTTTATGAGATCGGCTGTGTCTTTCCAATTGGTCCATGTTTTGAAGTGTTTGACAGTTCAGTTTCATTGTTGTTTTTCAGGGATGCCTTGTATTTCATTGGAATTTCAGTTTTTCTTGAGTACAGAAAAAATAATGAACATTCTAAATTTGGCCATTCTAATTTATGAAAAGAGGACTCTAAAAATCTTTTTTCAATAAAAATCATTTTATTGAGGGTTCATACCACTCATCGCAAAGCATCCATCCATCCATTGTGTCAAGAACATCTTCTGGTGTGGCCAGATTTGTAAGGTAGAATTGGGATCATGATAGTGGGTGGGAGGAAGCATTAAAGAACTAGAGGAAAGTTGTATGTTTCATCATTGCTGCACTGCACTCTGACTGGCTTGTCTCCTCCCCATGACCCTTCTGTAAGGGATGTCCAGGTGCCATCATATGGACTTTGGGTCTCCACCCCACCCTCCCCCATCATTCACAATGAGAGGATTTATTTTATTCTTTGATGCCTGATATCTGATTCCCATCGACACCTCATGATCACACAGGCTGGTGTGCTTCTTCCATGTGGGCCTTGTTGCTTCTGAGTTAGATGGATGCTTGTTTACCTACAAGCCTTTAAGACCCCAGATGCTATATCTTTTGATAGCTGGGCACCATCAGCCTTCACAGGAGAAAGATGAGGCTTTTACTCCTACAAAAGGTTACATTCCCAGAAACTGCCCATCGTTCTGCCTTGTCCTACAGGATGGCGATGACTTGGCATGGGCTACATGCCCATGAGTGTGGTTTGGGAGTTCAGTCTTAACGTGACTACAGGTCTGCAGTTTTGCTATTCCCTTCTAAGTAGCACTCTGGTTGTATTTCATCCAAAATATGTTTGTTACTTTGAATGTTCATGGGATGTGCCATATTCGTCACCAATGCCATAATGCAAATGCCTCAGATATTTTGCGGTCTTCTTCATGCATTGTCGTCATTTCACTTGCACTCATCATCTGTTTGCCACACCGCATTGGCTTGCTGGTTGCTTGGATGGTAGAAATTATGCCACCAGTATTTCAAATACCACTGAGGTTAACCATGGTGAACGAGGTTCAGTGGAGCTTCCAGACTAAGGACACACTCAAATCTCAATGCCACCAGTCAATTACAACTCCTAGAGATGTGTTGGAGGGGTCAAACTACCCCTGTGGATTTCTGAAACTGTACCTGTTTACAAGGATAGAGAGCCTTATTCCACCCTCCCACCCCCCACCCGAGATCCTCTGGGGGTTTTGAACTGCCTGTCTTGCTGTTAGCATCAGAAAACATAGCCCACGATGCCACCAAATTCTTCAAAGAAGGGCTATGTTGCTTTCCTCTGGGGGACTGGTCATATCCAACCTGATGAACAGCAGCGTAACATTGGTCCATATAAGAGGTAAGCGATAATGACCGTGTCGTCAGTCATAACTAGTTTTCACGTGAAGGTATTGCATCCTATGCCAACCCACAATGGCTTATAATGTAGCCCTCATTCACCATTGTTGGGGTAACATACCAATGATAACAAAGGTTGGTTGTTAAGCAACTTAAAGACTATTGATTTGCAATCATCCTACTGCTCAGCCTATCTCAGAAGCATCATAAATTACTAGAGATAATCTTAATATTCTCTGTGCCTTCACTAAAGTATAGGATGAATCTACAGGATGCTGTGAATGTTGCACAGGCAGCTTACCCAAATAACAATTGTGTGGGTAGAAATATTTTCTTTTAACTCTGCGTGTATAGAATAATTGATGATGACAGTTGTGACTTACTGAAAGTATGCAGGCTCATTAGTGACTGAACAGATTTTCCCCTTTTAAGGCAGAGAAACAGTAGAAGGTAGAGAACCTGGGGGAATGTTAGAGAACCTTGGGGAATGTCTCACTTCTTTACCACTATATTGTCCTTCACTTCACTGGGTGTAAGGTCAAGTCCACAGAGGTGATTCTCAGGAACATGTTTGTATCCAACATCTTGGTCATTCTGACTCAAGGAATCCCCTATTCAGTGACAGCTTTCGGATTGCAGTATTTCCTCAATGATTTTGGATGCAAACTTGTTTTCTATCTTCAAAAAGTGGGCAGAGATGTGTCCATTTTCAGCACCTGCCCATTGAGTGTCTTCCAGGCCATCACCATCAACCCCAGGAGCTCCAGGTGGCCAGTGTTCAAAAGAAAAGCTCCCAGCTACTTCAAATTTACTATAGCCTTGGGCTGGATGTTCTACTTGTTGATAAATTTCATGACTCCTCTGACTTTGATTGGTAAATGGAGGAACAAAAACATCACAAGGAAAAGAGATTTTGTATACTGTTATGCTGTGCCTACTGAGGAAAGCATACAGTCTCTATATACAGCACTGTAACACTCCTTGATAGGTTATGTATGGTCCTCATGCTCTGGGCCAGCACTTCCGTGGTTTACCTCCTGTACAGATACCAGCAGCAGGTCAAACACATTCACAGGAACAATGTTCTCCCCAGAGTCTCTCCCAGAGCCACTCAGAGCACCCTTGTCCTGGGGAGCACCTATGTATGTTTTTACACCATCTCTTCCATCTTGCCAGTTTGTATCTTTTATTGTAACATTCTTGGTTCCTGGCTGGTGAACATCTATGCACTAACTTCAGCTTGTTTCCCAGTCATCAGCCCCTTTCTCCTCATGAATCACGACTCCAGTGTGTGCTTTTCCAAGTGAAGAAAACAAACTCCTCTTCTCTTGTGAGGAAAGTGTACACTGGATGTGTTTCATAGCATTTGTTTGTTTTCCTTACTGTACTCCGTTGAATCTCTTTGAGTTTTCACATTATGTTACGCCGTGTGCGCTTCCAAGATGATCTTTTGATTGTGTATTGGGTAAAGGTTTGCCAAGCAGATTAGTTTTCCATTTGACAATCCATACATACCTTGTTTCATGTTATTGATTGCAACCCCCAAACGTAGAATTACTCCTCCCAGTTCCTCCTGTGTTTTTTGTTTCCATCCCTCCTCCTTTCCTACCTGTCCAGAACCTTGTCCTTGGCCCTGTATGGAATATAAACGACAACTTATTTTGCACCCATTTTAAGGGGGGGGGTGGTATACACAACCACATCCACACGTCTCCTATAGTTCGGTGCATGTAGATAAGGCAAATTATGTGTGTTACCCCTCAAACAATAATACCGTAAAACCATACTTTAAGAAATATAAAATCTAAAGTAGTACATGTCATAACAATGATTACATTTTCAATTGATAAACTGATTCAAATTATATGGAATGTGATTTTCTTTTTTGTGGGTGCCCCACCTCAGTCATTGAACTCACGTGTCCGGCCGTGAGTCTGTTCCAAACTGCGATGAAGGAGGCATCCACCGGTCCCCTCCTGAGGGTGGGGTCCTGGGCTTCTCCTGCCCAGTCCGCCCTGGCGCGGAGCCCTGTTCTCTGGGAATTCACCTCCAGCGACTCAGGGAGGGCCGTGTTAGGGCCGCTGCTGGCCCTTGTCTCAGACCTTCCCAAGGGACAGGGGTAGAGTGACTCAGCGCGTGGCCCCACCAAAGAGCTTCCCTCCGCCCTACGGAATGTGTGTTTTTATCTACTTTAATTTGTATTTCTAAACTCTGAATCTTAAGAATATATGCCCATATAGGAGCTGGAGGCACAGGGAATCCAGGGTGGATGATACTTTCAGGACCAGGGGTGTGAGGGGCGATACTGGGAGGGTAGAGGGACTGTGGGTTGGAAAGGGGGAACCGATTACAAGGATCTACATGTGACCTCCTCCCTGGAGGATGGACAACAGAGAAACGCAGACCCATGGAGGTGCAAGGCTTCCTGAGAGGATTTGCTCCCTGAGAACAGAGTTTCATCTTCCAGCAGAGGGCTTAGAGGTTCTACCTTGCTGTTTAGAGAGGCTTAGCCTAGAGACTTGACATGGGAAGAGGAGTCAGGAACAAGTTTCTTGGAGAATGTTTTACTTTAGGGGTGCAGTTTTAATGTTGTCTTCCAGGGCAGCTGTGTCCCCATGGAACTTTCCTGAATCCATCTACCACACAGAAACAGAGTGGAAATTTTGATCAAAAGCCATTCCTCAATTAGCCCTGCCTAATCTGGATTTGTTTTTTAGAAGAATGTTATTATGTTTGAAAATCATAGGATTGGATCCCTAATTTTTAAAAATTATTATTGCATTCATTTTATGAACTTTGGAAGTGTAGTGGTTATGTATAGTGTGTTAGTCTGTGTACTTTGCGGAAACAAATCCAGAGAAACTCAGATACAGGAGAGAGTTTTATATAAAGGGTAAGTGCACATCAAGAAAACATCCAAACCCAGTGCTGCCCAAGCCCACAAGTCCAACATTAACCTATATGTTCAACACCAATCCACAAAGTCCTCCTCCATCTCACAGAACACAGTGTGATGCCGACTGCAGGAGGAAAGCCAAATCAGTGAGAAAGTAAGCATCTCAGCGCTGGCAGGAGTCTCCACACAAGTGCTCCAGCACCCAGGGCTGCATTAGGGTAGGTTCATGCGGCTTCTCCTCGGGAATGTTGTGCAGGAAGTGAGCCTTATCAGTTGAAGCAGGGAACTGCCTAAGGTAGCTATACTCTGGTCCAACCATTACAAAGCAAGAGACCCAAGAGCTAGAGAGGTGAGCCTCATTGAGCCATTTATCCCTCAGCCCTTCAATGAACCCCACATATGTTTATCAGCCAGGTTGGCACAATAAACTACCTGTATCCACCTCTTACCAACTTGGCCCATGTACATAATTCTTTAGCCTCACAATTGTAGTCAAGTAACACTTACACCTTAATCCTATCATCCTATGAATATCTTCCCCTGACTATGGAAGTCTGTAAGCCAATCACTTCTTGCCTTTATTCCCCCAATTTGGGGTATCCAGTTTATATATTGCCCACTCACATCAACCCAGTGCTCTGAGGAGACAATCATAGTTTCCGACACAAATAATCTTCATTCCAGTTGGAAGCTTGTGAAGTCTGCATCCATAAGCAAAGTCAAATCTGGACAGGCCATCCATAAAGTCAGCAACAATAGGCACCAGTTCACAGGCTCAAAAATCTCCATCTGGTGGTGTTCTGGTCAACTCAATGTGGACTGCCTCACTCACCCTCCACAGGGTGCCCATTGGTTGTCTTGCCTTTAGAATATGGGCTCTCACCGATTTAAAAAAATAGTGAGGGTGGTAAGATTTGGTCTCAGCTACTTTGGCCCTGTTGTGAGGAGGAACTCTTCATTGGAAAAGGGCAACATGCTTGGTAAAGGAGAGGGTCAGCCAGAAAGAAAGAGAAGATTGACATCGTGGCTACATCACAAAGTGGTCCAAGGTAACAAGGAGAGCGACGATGGCGAAAGATGGGGCACTGTGTGTTTTCTCAGAGGGAAGGTCATTTTGGAGTGACTCAATCTCGGATGCTAACAACAGAAACAGCACTCAAGAGAAAATAATTGAAACGAAGCTGCTTCTGTGCTCCTGCAAGGAGCCCTGTTGGTGTAGGTCTGTGATACAGAAGGTCAGCAGTTCGACACCACCAGCCACTATGAGGGAAAAAGACAGGGCTTTCTATCCCAATAAGAGCTCCAGTCTGGGACACTCCCAGAGGCATTCCCACCCTGTCCTGTTCTGACACCGAGTTGGCACCGACTCTCGGGCAGTGAGTTGCAGGTGAGTGCAGTACACGAGACGGTACTTGCTCTACTTCCTGCCCCATGAGCTCTCTGCCAAGTTCAACACTGTGCTCATTAATTTGCTTTTTTGAAACCTCATTTCTTTCCAAATTCCACAATGGCATGTGTGTGACAGAAGTTTCCATTAGAAGTCATGGAAACCATTTCCACCACGGAGATCAGGTGCTCTCCCAAACCTGGAAGGATGTTTTGCTTCAGCCAACATAGCTGTGAAGCTTAAGGAAATGAAACATTAATTCACTAAGCCAAGATGAAATAATGCGCATTTGAAGCTGAGATCCCTACCCAAGGAGACTGCAGAAGCATTGTTGGGATTCGTCAACACCTTCAAGGCCTTCCGGACAAGTTTAAGTGAATCCCAGGATGAGTCTTTCCATTTTGCTTTGCACTTCCACCAAAGACTGATGGGAAAAATAGGATTTCTTTTCTGAAGTAATTTCTGTACTGTTCTCAGGAAAGATGGGTCCATAGAAAAAGACATGTTTCTCGGTGTGGTAGGTACATAATCTTGTGCAACTTGAAGGTATTAAAGTGATGGGGTGTAGGTTAGACTGTCAATCAGGGTCCTTATGGTACCTTCTGGTGGGCATAACCTTCTCATAAGGTGGATCCTGAGAACCTCCTTCTCCTTTAACTTCACCTTGATCAGTTCCCCTTTTCTCCCCCTTCTCATCCACCTTCCCCCTACCCTCATGGGATTGCTATTCCCATTACTGTTCTTGGGGGTTTATCTGTCCTGGATTCTGTGTGTTGAGAGTGCTTACCTGTATCAGTGTACATGATCTGGTCTACCCAGATTTGTAAAGTAGAACTGGGGTTATCTTAGTGAGGGGAAGGAAGCATTACAGAACTAGAGGAATGTTGTGTGTTTCATCGGTGCTATACTGAACTCTGGCTGAATGGTGCCTCCCTTATGACTCTTCTGTGAGGGATGTCCACTAGTCAGACTGCAGATGGGCTTTGGGTATCCCCTCTGACCCCACTTGTTTGCCTCTGTACAGAAAGCAGTTTTTTTATCGTTTTATTAGGGGCTCATATAACCCATCACAATCCATACATACATCAATTGTGTAAAGCATATTTATACATTCATTGCCCTCATTCTCTAAACATTTGCTCTCCATCTAAGCTCTTGGCATCAACTCCTCATTTCTCCCCCCCCCCTCCACTCCCCCCTCCCTCAGGAACCCTTGATAATTTATAAATTATTATTTCATCATACCTTGCCCTGTCTGACGTCTCCCTTCACCCACTTTTCTGTTGTCCATCCCCTTGGGAGGAGGTCACATGTAGATCCTTGTAATTTGTTCCCTCTTTCCAACCCACCCTCCCTTTACCCTCCCAGTATCGCCACTCACACCACTGGTCCTGAAGGGATCATCCGTCCTGGATTCCCTGTTTTCAGTTCCTATCTGAACCAGTGTACATCCTCTGGTCTAGCCAGATTTGTAAGGTAGAATTGGGGTCATGATAGTGGGGAAGGAGGAAGTATTTAGGAACTAGAGGAAAGTTGTATGTTTCATTGTTGCTATATCGCACCCTGACTGGCTCATCTCCTCCCAATACCCTTTTGTAAGGGGATGTTCGTTCAGTGGCTTAACAAATGGGCTTTGGGTCTCCACTCTGCACTCTCCCCCTCATTCACAATAAGATTTTTTGTTCTGATGATGTCTGACACCTGATCCCATTGACACCTTGTGATCGCACAGGCTGGTGTGCTTCTTCCATGTGGGCTTTGTTGCTTCTGAGCTAGATGGCCACTTGTTTACCTTCAAGCCTTTAAGACCCCAGACACGATATGTTTTAATAGCCGGGCACCATCAGCTTTCTTTGCCACATTTACTTATGTACCCATTTGTCTTCAGTGATTGTATCATGGAGGTGAGCACACAATGATATGACTTTTTGTTCTTTGATTCCTGATATCTGATTCCTTTGGCACTTTGTAATCACGCAGGCTGGCTGCTTCTTCCATGTGGGCTTTGTTGATTCTGAGCTAGATGGCCGCTTGTTTACCTTCAAGCCTGTAAGACCCCAGCCGCAATATCTTTTGAAAGCTGGGCACCTTTAGCTTTCTTCACCACATTTGCTTTTTCACCCGCTTTGTCTTCAGCAATCGTGTCGGGAAGGTGAGCATCATAGAATGCCAATTTAATAGAAGAAAATATTCTTGCATTGAGGGAGCACTTGAGTGGAGGCCCAATGTCCTTCTAGAAAGCAGTTTTAAAAGCTTAAATTAGCATAGATTCTTTGTTGTTAAGAGTGACGTGATTGTTAAATTCTACATTTGTAATAACAACCTTATATTTTAAAAATACTTAAACATTTTAGTCTTTGTCTCCTCATATATATGTGAAAATTGGACATTCAATAGAGAAGACCAAAGCTGAATTGATGCATTTAAATTATGGTCCTTGGAAAAATATAGAACATAATATGGATTACCAAAAGAATAAATGAATCTGTATTGGAGGAAGTATAGCCAGAATACTTCTTAGGGAAGTGCTTCTCTACTTTCTTAATGCCGTGGCCCTTTAATATAGTTCCTCATGTTGTGGTGACCCCAACCATAAAATTATTTTCGTTGCTACTTCATAACTGTCATTTTGCTACTGTTATGAATCATCATGTAAATATCTGATATGCAGGTATTTTCGTTTTTACAAATTGAACATAATTAAAGCATAGTGACCAATCACAAAAACAACATGTACCTATATATTGTGAAATATTTATTTCTGATGACAAATAAATGAAATTTTGTCTTGAAGCCTGGTGTAGCATGGGTAACAGTCTTCATGCTGGGTACTCCTATGTGGGCATAGCTGCATGTGGGTGGACCCGCCTGGAGATGGATAGAGGAGCAGTGTCTCGGTTCCTAAGATCATCGGAAATATGTGTTTTCCGATGATCTTAGGTGACCCCTGTGAAAGGTCATTGGACCGCCCAAGGGGTCACCACCCACAGGTTGAGAACTGCTGTCCTATGTGTTTCCAGGGCTGTAAATCCTTATGGAAGCAAGTAGCCTCATCTTTCTCTCATACAGTGGGGACAGGACTGGGAATGGGCACAGCAAATACTGTGAATTTTTGTTTTGTTTTAATCTAGGAGCTGCAACTGCAAGTGTGCTCAGTTTGTAAAACTTCAAAGACGCCCTCTGCATATATCATGAACGTTTTTTTTCCATAATATAAACCCAGAAACAGAAAGATCTGTGATTATTGTAAATGCTGTTTGTAAAGGTAGAGATTAAATGAAGTTTTAATTAACTTTACATTGTGAATAGATTTTAAAATGTTGCTGTGATTCATAGTTCAATGCATTAGCCTGTGTTGACTAGAGAAACAAATCCAATGACACATATATGTGGAAGTAAGTGCTTCATATTTCTAAGTAATTATACATATAAATCTCAGCTCAGTCTAACCTATGTCAGAGTCAGATTCTAGCCCGCCCCACTACTTGCCTCACAGAAACACATGGTGACTCCAGGTGCAACTGAGTCATGGTGACCCCAGCACTTGCCCATATACTTAAGGACATGCCCACATGGACAGTCAGTTCTGTGACCCAGAAGATCCGCCCGATAGCCAGGAGGTGGGACTTGGGGACCCAGCCCTTCATAACCCTAGATTAGCACTGCAAGCAGCATCCTTTGATCGAAGTTGGAGGCTCTCTCCAGGGCAGGTTGGAGACCACGTGTGGTAGAGCAGAGACTCATCTTTAATTTGGCATTGGCTTTGGGGTTCATTATCCGTGAGGTCTGACTTTCCCAGGCTGGTGCTGAGAATAGGAAGACTTCAAGATATGACTGAGAACTGAGTCAGATCATCCAGGGATGATCTATGTTTTAAAAAGCAAAGCACCATCAAACTCCACCAAGTGCAAGTCAGAGCATGGATCAAAAGCCTCTCGGCCTCCTGCCAGGTGCCTTCCAGGTGTGCTCCAGGGGGAAAGTCTCTCTTCAGATGCATGTAGCCATGTGAAATGTCAAAGAATGCAGAAAGATCACAGGATGGAGGGTGTATAGTCATGTGGGTACAAGGCAGGAGGAAACATGGAAGGGCACCGACAGCTCTCAGGGTGGGCAGCAGAGTCCCAGTAAGCAGGAAGGCCGAGTGGCAGAGAGAGAGGGCGGTGCCAGACCCCTCCCCCCTCCCTCGTTTCTAGGAAGGCTACACCCCAAGGAGGCATCCTCAGGCAGTGACCTGATTGACAGGTTGGGTTCCACTCTTATACTTTCCTTCATCTTCAAGTTGACATAAGTTCATCTAACTACCAGTCAAACAAGAAAGAGACACAGTAAACTGTAGGGCGATTCAAATAAATGGACATAGATGAGGTACAGTTAGCTAGATTCAGAAAGATGTGGGGTCCAGCCCCACAGTCGAACAGGCCCTAGGAGTAGTGTGCACAGTTAAAGAAGACAGAGAAGATGCAAAGGGGCGCAGGGGACGCAGCTCCATGCTCGGGAGAAGCAAGAAGAGGAAGAGGAAGAAGAGCCCAGAGTTTATTCCACGATGGGATTTTGTAGCTCTTGAGGCATGCAAGCCTTTTGTTAATCGTACACATCAAACAAAGGGGCAAGGATTTTGTCTTAGTTGGATCCACAACAATGCTCATGGAAGCACTGTCAAGAAGTCAAGATGATGAAAAAGAAACAAGAGCTCAAAAGGCAAGTTGCATCGGGTAAATTGGCTGCACAAAACCTCTTTAGAAGATTGAAAAGATGGATGATGCTACTCTGAGAACCAGCATGTGCCTGATGCAAGCTATGGTGTTTTCCATTGCCTCAGATGCATGTGAAGGTGGACTTTGGATAAGAAGACCCAAGCAGAATCAACGCACTTGAAATGTGTTTTTGGAGAAGAATATTGAAAGTACCATGGACTGCTCAAAGGACCAGCTGATCTGTCTTGGAAGAAGTATGGCCAGAGTTGTCCTTAATGGCAGGGGTTCTCCTTCATCTGACATACTTTGGACACATTGTCCGGAGAGACCAGTCCCTGGAGAAGAACACCATGTTTGGCACAGTAGATGAGCAGTGAAAGAGAAGACGTCCCTCAGGAGATGGATTGACACTGTAGATGCGGCAATGGGCTCAAGCACAGACACAATTGTGAGGATGGCCCCATCGGGCAGGGTTTCCTGCTGTTGTGCAGAGGTGGGCTATGGGTCAGAGGTGACTGTATGGTATCTAACGACCGCAACAACATTGCGTGAAGGATAAGAGACATAATCTGAGTTATGTACATGCACAGATATGACTACACGATCTATAGATGTGGTTGTGTATCCCACCACTACTGAATTGTATATTTAGATTATATGCCAATGAAACTGTATATATATACACATATATGAAACACACACACATATATATACATATATATATGAAACAAAGATGTGAGTTGAGGACTAAGATGTTTCTGAGTTAATACATGATATTTTTCAGTCATGTCATAGACCTGTGAGAGCTGGACAATAAGGGATAAAATCTAAAGAAGAAGAGAGGACACTGATGGACATGATACAAAGAGTAAACAAAGGGACACCGTGAAAATCACACAATTTGCATTGATCTCACGGGAGCAGGCCATTTTCTTTCCGTACCCGGGAGAAGCATAGAACAGATGCACTGGAGCCATGGCTCATGAGGAGAAAGGGGCTGACAGTCGGGAAACATGCGGAAACGAGTGCTGAGAGGTTCACCACCATCCAACCGAGACGATTCCCAAAAAACCCATAAATTTGTACGACGGTGGAAATGGCATACAAAGTTATGAAGGTGCTCGCCGGGACAAGGATGCTTTTGGTGGCTTTGCTCTCAGGGGAGGATCTGGAGGAAAGACTGTTTCTATGAATGTGTTTGACCTGCTGCTTGTGCCTGTACAGGATGAAAACCATGGAGCTGCTGGCCCAGAGCATGAGTAGCATACAGATAACATTAGAACATTGTACCAATGTGGAATAGAGTGAGGCCAATATTTTGTCCAGAATTTGAGAAGAAGAGCAGTATACTAAATCTATTCTCTTTGTGGTGTTTGTGTTGCTCCATTTACCAACCATATTGACAGGAATCAAGGCATTTATCAAGAAGTAGAAGATCCAGCCGAAGACCATGGAAAATTCTATGTACTTGGGAGTTTTACCTTTTAGCTCTGCCCACCTGAAGGAGCTCCTGGGGTTGATGAGGATGGCTTGGAAGACACTCAAGAGGCAGGTGCTAAAAATGGACATATCTCTACCCACTTTGTGAAGATAGAACACAAGTTTGCATGCAAAATCATTGAGGAAATGCCACACCCCAAAAGCAGTCACTGAATTGGGGATTCCTTTAGTCAGAATGACCAAGGAGTTGGCTACAAGGATGTTCCTGATAATCACATCTGTGAACTTTAGCCTGTACCTAGCGAAGTGAAGGAAAACATAGTGGCAAAGAAGTGAGAAATTGCCCCAGATTCCCAGTACAGTCTGCAATGCGAAGATCATTCCTATTATTAAATCCCAGGCAGTCAGTCTGTCACATTGCAATGCTTGCTATTTATCTTCAGAGCCAGTACTTCCTGCATGGAAATATGAGGCATAGCTTACATGCATTATGTCAACTGATATATAACAGTGCACACTTACCATTAGAACTCAATCTCTCTGCCACCATCAAGTTCATTCAGACTCACAGACACCCTTGAGGACAGAGTAGAACTGCCCCTGTGGGTTTTCAGGACTGCAACTCATTACAGGAGTAGAATGCTTCTTCTTTTTTCTTATGGAATCACAAGTAGTTCTGAACAACTGTGCTTTGTGCTTAGTAGCCATGAGGCCACCATTAATAGGAAAAGCTAAATATCCTTTTCTTTTATGGCTCTCCAAGATTGAACATATAAACTTCAAAGAATAATAAATCGTCTTTTAAAGTACAAGGTGTACAGCGTGAAATTTTAAGCATTTCATAAATCGAAGGAGCATTTTGGATTGATCTCTCTGTCTCACACACTGCCGTCAAATCAATTGTACTCACAGCAACCTTAAGGGTCTGAATACAACTCCCTTGGTGTGGTTCTGAAAGTGTCCATATTTATGGGATCAGGAAGCCTTTTCTTTCTCCTGAGGATCAGGCCTTGGGTTTGAACTGCTGGTCTTTCAGTTAGCAGCCCAACACATAACCCACTCTGCCACCAGAGCTCCTTTTGCTTTGATAGGAGAATATCAACAAGACGGTGAATATATCACAAAAAGAGCTTCCTGGCTCTTACCTGAAACTCCCCATGATGCTCACTTTCCCTCAAGTGCTGCTTCCCGAACTTCAACAGGCAACATCATTTGGCAGTAATGAGCCATGTGTGCATTCAGAAAGACACAACTGATTTCATTATCGACTGTGCCTTATATTCAGAGAGAGAAGAACATTATTTGACCCAAGCAATTGTCATTGGATTGCACATTCTGCACAGGGTTGGATGAATCCTGTACATTCATCTTATTCTTTACAGCAAGTAGAGAATAATAAATCTATTCCTAGTAATGTATGACACTTGTGAAGTAGGATTCCTAGCAGGATGATTTTTTGAATAACAGTTCATAAAATCCTTAACCATCAGGACTCAATAGAATTCGGATTATCTACAAACAATTATTGTCAGAGAAGTTTACATTACATTACGTTAGAAGCCATAAGGGATTGGCATAGCACCTAGGACCCACATATGGCTTACCAGTCATGCCTCATGGCACAGGGATTACTCATTTTACCGATGTGGACCCATGTTCTGCTGCTACCCATAAGCTTATAGTGGCTGGTCCCTCAGAAGTGGACAATATACTTCTTTTTTCATCGTGTGTTCTTATTCAAGAACCTCCCTTGAATCTTGTTCACCTCTGGTGAACCTGCTGGTATATGAAATCATAGTAGTGCACCATCTACCACAGTAGGACAAAGTGACAGAGCAGCATATTGTGAAAGTTAGACAATGAATAAAAAGGCTGCAAAAGCATGCATGCTATCAAATATGGCGTTGGTGGAGAATGTTGATAGTATTTTGGATGCCAGAGGAACAGTCTTTGACAAAGGAGAGCCAGAATACTTCTTGGATGTACTTTGGACATGTCAGGAAGACAAGTCTCTGCCAAGGACATCAGGCATGGTACAGTAGAGGGTCAGTGAAAACCACAGAACCCCTCCGTGAGATGACCTTTCACAGTGGCTGCACAGTGAACTCAAACACCAATGCTTGTGAGCATCCGATAGGGTTTTCTACTGTTGTGCAGAGGGTGCCAATGAGTCAGAGCCCGCATACTGGGACTGAGTAACTTGTGGACAAGGTCCATGCCCTGAAGGATCCCGTAGTCCCACGTAATCACCTGCACAGACACACCCGTTCCATGAGAGACTTAATAGGAAGTACTCACCCAGTTCTTTCCACTGTCGAGACGGTGGGCTCAGTGTGAAGGACAGAATAGCCAATAAGTGTCAGAAAGGGAGGCAGCCTGACCGTTATTTATGAGTGTGTGATTTTGTGACCTCATGTCCCCATAGAACTGTCATTTTCATTTCACCTTTAGTGGCGATGACAGTTGCAGCCTGGGGAGATGAGAACATTCTCCCAAAACTTTTTTCTTCACTTGCTAATTACCCAAAGCAACAACATGTTTCTTCTTAGCCTGTCCAAAGAGACCATCAGAACATTTGGAAAAGTGTTTTGCAAGATCCTTAGAGGCCAACTGAGTCTCAATAGAAGGGAGCAGAAAATACTCAGCTCTGATCCAGGAGGGACTGGTGGCAAAAAAGATGTTGTTTCTCTATAGCCCTTCTCCCTGAGAGGGGTTTGTGCTCAAGCTCTGTCTCAAACTTCAGTAGAGTGAGCTGCATCATCATACACGTTGTATACAAAGAAAAGGAAAGAGGAAAAAGTACATGTGGAAAATTTTCAAAGCAAATAAATGAAAGAAAGTCCATGGAAGGAAACTACCTGAAATTTAAGCACGGGGTAGGAAGTGTGCTCAGAACAAAGAATTACTCTTCCATTACCTGTTTATCACTTTGGCCTCAATCAAAGCGCATTGGAAACTGGATTCCTGCTGACATAGTTAGCTTGACATGAAACATCTTACTGTTTCTTTTCCCTTTTGTCCTATTTTTAACTGGTCCTAGGTTTTGTCATTTTCTTCTTTTGTGTATTTTGAAGATTTTCCTATTTTACTTATTTTCTTATCGCAGATGGGCATTTTTTGGGGATCCTGGTGGTTTCCTTTAATCAAGTAATTAATTAATTTATCTATCTATCTATCTATCTATCTATCTTTTAAACTAAAAGATGATTTTCTTGGGGGCTCTTAAAACTCTTATAACAATCCATACATCAATAGTATTAAGCATATTTGTACAAATGTTGCCATCATCATTCTCAAAACATTTGCTTTCTACTTGAGTCCTTGGTATCAGCTCCTCATTTTTCCCTCACCCTTCACGACCCCTTGATAAATTATTATTTTCATATCTTACACTGACTGCTGTCTCCCTTCCATATGGTTTCTTTTCTTTTTTTAAAAGAAATTTTTATTATTAAATGCTTTTTTGGGGGGGCTATTACATCTCTTATCACAATCCATATATTCATCCAGTGTGTCAAAAACATTTGCACATATTCTGACATCATCATTCTCAAAACATTTGCTTTCTACTTGAGCCTTTGATATCAGTTCCTCAATTTCCCCCCGCCCTCCCTGCTCCCCTATCCCTCATGAACCCTTGATAGTTTATAAATTATTATTATTTTGTCATATCTTACACTATCTGACAGCTCCCTTCAACCATTTTTCTGTTTTCTATCCCCCAGGAAGGAGGCCATATGTAGATCCTTACAACCGGTTCCCCCTTTCTACCCCACCTTCCCTCCACCCTCCCTGTATCACCACTCTCACCACTGGTCCTGAATGAATCATCTGTCCTGGATTCCCTGTGTTTCCAGTTCCTACCTATACCAGTGTACATCCTCTGGTCTAGTCAGTTTTGTAAGGTAGAACTGGGATCATGATAGCGGGGGGTGGGTGGGGAGAAAGCATTTAGGAACTAGAGGAAAGTTGTATGTTTCATTGTTGCTACCCTCTACCCTGATGGGTTCATCTTCTCCCTGCGACCATTCTGTAAGGGGATGTCCACTTGCCCACAAATGGACTTTGGGTCTCCACTCTGCACTGCCCCTCATTTACAGTGATATTTTTGTTCTTTGATGCCTGATGCCTGGTCCCTTTGACACCTCATGGTCACACAGGCTGTTGTGCTTCTTCCATGTTGGCTTTGTTGCATCTGAACTAGATGGCTGCTTGTTTACCTTCAAGCTTTTAAGACCCTAGATGCTATATCTTTTGCTAGCCGGCACCATCAGCCTTTCTTCACCAAAATTGCTTATGCACACATTTGCCTTCAGCGATCATGTCGGGAAGGTGTGCATCATGGAATGCCAATTTAATAGAACAAAGTGTTCTTTCATTGAGTAAGTACTTGCTATAGTTTATTGTGCCAGCCTGGCCGATAAACACAAGTAGGATTAACTGAAGGGCAGAGGGATAAATGGCTTGCTTGTTCTGTGCCTCAGTTTAAAGGGGTACACTACCTGTGGGATAACTAGCATGTGGACTGTATCACTGTAAGTTGAGGTCCCTTTAAGCCCACACGATTGGAATGTTCATCTCTGGAGCTGGGGACTGACAGTTGATGACAGTTGGGGACCTGCCTTGCTGTTTGCTGCCTGGGTATATATAGCCCAGCTCTCTCTACAGAAAAAAACTAGTAACTGGCAGCTCTCAAAAACTTGAAGGACTGCTAGTGTCTCACTGCTTTATAACTTAACTGTTAATTTCTTGTATTATCTATCTGTATATTATTTAATGGTTTATTTCTTGAATTATATATCTATCTTTATATATATATATAAAATTACTAGCAATCTGGTTTGTCTCTCTAGAGAACCCTGTCCAATACAGTACTCAAGTGGAGGTCCAATGTCCATCTGCTGCCTTAATACTAAACCTATAAATATACGCAAGTAGGTCTATTTCCCCACCATCAGATATAAATATATTTACATATGTACATGCCTGTATTTAGACCTCTATAAATGCCATTTGCTCCTAGTTTTTCCCTCTATTTCCTTTTACTTTCCTATTGTCCCACTATCATGCTCAGCCTTCATTTGGGTTTCAGTAATTTTTCTCAGTTACATTGCCCTTGATGAATCCCTACCAGGCCTCTCACACCCTCCTTACCTCTAATTTTGAATCATTTGTTGCTCCCTAGTCCCCTGATTTCCCCTGCCTACCCCTCTCCCATGTCCCTCCAGAACCATTGGTCCCATTGTTTTCTCCTCCAGACTGTTCATCCAGTCTATCTTATCTAGATAGATCTGCAAAGTTAATAATATACACCAAAAAACAAGGCATAGCAAGAAAAATCGACAAAAGAGAACACAACAATGACAATAAAGAAAACCAATGACCAAGAAAATAATAAATAAATTAAAAAATAATAATAAATCAAAAGAAAAGAAAAACCTGCAAATAGATCAAGTTCTGATTTTTGGCCTGTAGGCGTGTCCTCCAGTCGAGTCTGATGGGGTGTCACGTTGTGGCCCCAAAATCTATCGTTTGCACTCCCTTGGGAGCTCCCTGCTCTCCTTCCCCCATTGCTCTGCTGCAAGCCCTTAGTGTTATGCCTCAGTGTGGTGGGGTCAGACCAGGCCAATCCCCACACTGGGTCTCCAGTGTTGTCCCTTGTAGGTCCATGGGTCAGTGAGGGATGTTGTGTCTCATAATGAGATCAGCCATATGGTCCACTCTGTGCATTGGCTGTTTGGAGCGGGGATATCCTCCTCCAGGCCTGATGGGCCAGGTTTGCTCCACTCTCTCTTCCTCCCCATTCATTTGCTCCCATGTGCTCTGACCAGACATGTCCCTCTCCCCGAGCTGCAGTTTCAGTGCCATTCTTTAAATAAATTCTTCTGGGGGGAGGGGCAGTTGTCCAGGTATCTGGGATTGGGGTCGAGCCCCTAGGCCCCTCCACTGGCTCCCCTCTCCATGCTGGCATGCTGCATTTGCATCCTGGAACACTGGATCTAAGTCTGGTTCCTCTTTCCCTGTGGAGACACAAACAATACCCTCCTCTTGGGTGGGCCAGTGCCCTCTTCCCCGGCCACACATCTCTATCTTTTTCCCCCCTTCCCTCCCCCTTTATTAGTTGGATACCATATGTACCCGTGGATTTAGTCTGGCCCCTGCCATACTATCTGGCCCTCACCCCTGGAGTGTTTGTATACAGTAGCTTCTACCCTATGCCCCTTTTGCATTTTTCTTTTTTAAATAAGCTTACCTCAGTGGACTCATGTTATACTCGTCCTTTCGTGGTTGAGTTACTTCACTTACCATGTGCCAATCACTGCTTTTTAGCGATGCCTAGTACTTCATTGCATGTATGTAGCACAGTTTTTTAATCCATTCGTCTGTTGATGGAAATTTGGGTTGTTTCCACTCCTTGCAATTGTGAACCATGCCACGATGAACATTGGAGCACAGATGTCTGGCCGTGGTTTGTTTCTTGCCTCTTCTGGGTATATGCCCAGTAGGGGGATTGCTGGGTCATATGGTAGCTCAATTTCCATTTGTTTTAGAAATCTCCAAATCGATTTCCACAGTGGCTGTACATACCTACAGGTCCACCAGCAGCGGATGAGAGTTCCTATCTCACCACAGCCCCTCCAATACTTGTTGCTTTCTGATTTTTTGAATTGGCCTATCTTTGAGGGTGTTAGGTGGTATCTCATAGTTGTTTTAATTTGAATTTCTCTTATGGTTAATGATTGGGAACATTTTCTTATACGTTTATTGGCCATTCAGATTTCAGACTCTGAATCGTCTGTTCATGTCCTTTGCCCA
This sequence comes from Tenrec ecaudatus, assembly GCF_050624435.1. NCBI lineage: Eukaryota > Metazoa > Chordata > Mammalia > Afrosoricida > Tenrecidae > Tenrec > Tenrec ecaudatus. Next base: position 5,026,010 of record NC_134547.1, on the reverse strand, counting down.
CCTCCCTAGTGGGCAGTTAGTTTTTCTCTTTTGGTAGGCTTGCAAAGTATTGTAGAGTTTTATAATAAAGCCTTAGTCTGATGTGTTATTGCTAAAGATGTTTTCCCAGTCGGTGGGCTATCTTATTACTCTCTTGGTGAATTATTTCGATGTACACAGGTGACTCATCTTCAGTATATCCCATTTGTTAATTTGTGCCTCCTCTGTTTGTGTCCTTCCCTATTTCTGATAGCCTGTGTATTCCCTGTGCCAAGGTTCTCAGGTTTGTCCCAATTACCTCATTAATGGCCCTAATTGTTTGTGGTTTTATTTCAAGATTTGTGATCCACCTTTAAGTTTATTCTTGCGCATGGAGTGAGGTAAGGGTTTTGCTTCATTTTTCGTCAGGTAGATATCCATTTTTTTCTAGCTCCATTTATTAAAGGCAGCATCTGCTTTCCATTTGATATATTTTGGGCCCTTATCAAAGATCAGTTGCCTGTATGCTGATGTTTTTACTTCCGGATCTTTAGCTGTCTTCCATTGGTCTGTCTGTTGTTATACCAGTGCCATCCTGTTTTGACTACTGTGGCCGTAAACTACTTGATAAAGTCAGGCAGAGCAGGCCCTCCTACTTTGGTCTTCTTGAGGAGTGCTCTGTGAATTCTGGGCTTCTTTCCCCTACATATGAAGTTGGCAATCAGTTTTTCCAATTCTTTCAGGAAGGATGGTGGTATTCATATCGGGATAGCATTGAACTTATATAGTGCCTTGGGCAGAACTGACATCTTTACTATATTGAGTCTGCCAAACCACGAGCATGGGGTATTCTTCCATTTGTGGAGGTCACTCTTGATATCTTGTAGTAGTGTTTTATAATTTTTCTCAGACAAATCTTTCGGTTTTTATGTCAGGTATATCTCTAGGTATTTCAATTTGTGCTTGGCTGTTGTAAAGGGCACTACCTTTTTAATCGTCTCTTCTGTGGTCTTGTCGGATGTGTAGAGCAGTCCAATAGACTTCTGTTTGCTGATTTTGTATCCTGCCTCTCTGCCATATTCCTCTATTGCTTCCAACACTCCACTTGTGGAGTTTAAGGGATCTTCGATATATAGAATCATATCATCTGTGAATGGTGATAATTTTGCCTCTTTCTTACCCAGATGAATACATCTGAAATCTTTTCTTTGTCTTATGTTGTTAGTTAGGACCTCCAGTATGATGTTCAAAAGGAGTGGGGACAAGGGGCATCCTTGTCTAATTCCCTTTTTCAATGGAATTGCTTTAGTCTTTTCTCCATTAACTTCCACGTTGGCTGTTTGTTTTTCACATATAGTTTGTATAATATTGAGGAATTTTTCTTCTATTCCTATCTTTTTGAGTGTCTTAAGCAGGAATGCATGTTGGATATTGTCAAATACTTTTTCTTCATCTATCGATATTATCATGTGGTAATTATAATTTTTCCTGCCAATGTAGCGAATAACACTGAAAGTCTTTCATGTGTTGAACCATCTCTGTATCCCTGGTATGAATCCCACTTGGTCACAATGAATTATTTTTTATATGCTTTTGTATTCTTTTGGCCAGTATTTTGTTAAGGATTTTTGCATTGATGTTCATTAGGGATATTGGTCTGTAGTTCTCAGTTCTTGTGGGATCTTTGCCAGCTTTAGGTATCAGAGTTATACTAGCTTCATAGAAAGAATTTGGGAGTTTTCTGTCTTTTTCTATGTTCCGGAAGAGTTTGTGTAGCATTGGTGTCAATACTTTCCTGAATACTTGGTAGAATCTCCTGTGAATCCATCTGGCCCAGGGGATTATTTTCTTTGGCAATCCCCGAATAACCTTGTCTATTTCTTCCTTTGCTAGGGGTCTTTTGAGGTTCTTGTCATTCATCTGGAATAGTCTAGGGAAGGATTGTGTTTCCAAATATTTGTCCATGTCTTCCAAGTTGCTCAATTCATTAGAGTATAGACCTTCACGGTACGGTGTAATTATTCCTTTGATTTCATTAGTGTCCATTTTAATGTCCCCCGTTTCATCCCTCATCCTTGCAATTATTTTGTTCCGTCCTTTCTTTGTTTAGGTTTGCCAGCGGTCTATCAATTCTATTAATTCCCCCCATAGTTTTCTTGTTTTCCCTCTCCTGTATCACAGCTCTGATTTTCATTATATCTATCCTCTTGCTATTAGGATTGTTCTGTTGACTCTGCTCTAATTGGTATAAGTTTTGTGCCAGCACAGCATCCACAAGTCTCTTTTTTCAGGTGTTCATTTATTGCATCCAGCGTTCCTCTGATAAATGCTTTTGTTGTATCCCACAGGTTTTGGTACGTCACATTTTCGTTCTCATTGGTTTCTAGCAACTTCCTGATTTCATCTCTGATCTGATTCACCTCCTTTTGCAAGAGAGAATTGTTCATCCTCCAATGTTTGCCCTTGTTTTCTTCACTATTCTTCTTTCCAGCCTTATGGCACAGTGGTCAGAGAGAGATGTCTGTATAAACTCTATGTGCTTGAATTTACTCAAGTTCAACTTGTGTCCCAGCACGTGGTCTATTTTCAAATATGTGCCATGTGGGCTTGAAAATAGTGTGTATTAAAAAAAATCATTTTATTGGGGGCTCATACAATTCTTATCACAATCCATACATATATCCCTTGTGTTAAAAACATATGTACATTTGTTGCCATCATCACTCTCAAAACATTTGCCTTCTACTTGAGCCCTTAATATCTGCTGCTCATTTCCCTCCTCCCTTTTCTCCCCCTCCCCACTTCATGAACCCTTCATCATTCATATATTATTATTATTTTGTCATATATTACACTGTCTGGCGTCTCCCCCTGCCCTCTTCTCTGCAGTCCCTCCCCCAGGGATGAGGCTATGTGTAGATTCCTGTAATCAATTCCCCCTTTCTACCCCACATTCTCTCCACTCTCTAGGCATCGCTGCTCTCATCACTGGTTCTGGAGGAGTCATCTGTCCTGGATTCCCTGTGTTTCCAGTTGCTATATGTACCAATGTACATCCTCTGGTCTAGCCAGATTTGCAAGGTAGTATTGGGATCATGATAGTGGGGGGAGGAAGTATTTAAGAACTAGAGGAAAGTTATATGTTTCATCATTGCTACCCTGCACCCTGCCTGGTTCATCTCCTCCCCTCAGCCCCTCAGCAAGTGTTGTCCGGTTGGCTACCTTTGGGCTTTGAGTCTTCACTCTGCACTCACCCACCTTTTCAATGATATGATTTTATGTTCCTTGATGCTTAATACCTGATCCCTTCGACAGCTCGCGGTGGTCACACAGGCTGGTATGTTTCTTCCATGTGGGCTTTGTTGCTTCTGAGCTATATGGCCACTTGTTTATCTTTGAGCCTTTAAGACCCCAGATGCTATACCTTTTGGTAGCCAGGCACTGTCAGCTTTCTTCACCACATTTGCTTATGCACACGTTTTTCTTCAGCAATTGTGTCGGGAAGGTACGCATCATCGAATACCAATTTATTCGAACAAAGTGGTCTTGCATTGAGTAAGTACTTGAGTGGAGGCCCAATGTCCATCTGCTGCCTTAATACTAAACCTCTAAATATATGTGCATAGATCTGTTTCCCCACAGTCATATAAATATATTTACATATGTACATTCCAGTCTTTGGACCTCTATAAATACCTTTGGTCACCTAGTTCTTTCCTCTATTTCCTTTTACTTTCCTCTTGTCCCACTATCCTGCTCAGTCTTCATTTGGGTTTCAGTAATTTCTCTCGGCTATCGAGCCCTTGCTGACTCCCTACCAGGCCACTCACAACCTCCTTGCTACTGATTTTGGATCACTTATTGCTCCCCTGAATAATGTGTATTTTTTTTGCATTTGGCCGGAAAGCTCTGAAAATATCTATCAAGTCAAATCATCCAATTGTGCTGTTTACATCTGTAGCCTCCTTGCTGAATTTCTTTCCAGTGGTCTGTCTTTTTCAGAGAGTGGTGTATTAAAGCAACCAACTATAATTGTTGAACCTATGATTTCTTTTGTCATCTTTTAGAGTGTTTGACTTACCAATTTTGCGGGTCTCTTTTTGGGCGCGTATATATTTATTATGCCCACTGGTTCTTGGTCTACTTTTCTACTGAGCATTATATAGTGCCCCTCCTTTTCTCATTATGGTCTGTATCTTGCGGAGGTCAGTTTTGTCAGATATTAAGATTGCTACTCCTGCTTTTTTGCATTGCCATTTGCTTGGTATATTTTTCTCCAGCCTTTAATTCTCAACCTGTTTTTGTCTGCAAGCTTGAGATGTGTCTCCTATAGGCCGCAGATTAATGGGATATGTTTTCTGACTTAGTCTGGTAGCCTCAGCCTTTTAATTCCTGAGTTCAGGCCTATGGTATTCAGTGTTATTACATCCACTTGTGGATTCTGTGATGTCATCTTATACCTTTTAGGTTTGGTACTTTCTTATCTGTTTGTGTTGTGTGTGGTTTATTTTTTGCCTTATTTCCATTACTGAGCCAATGCTATCCTTGGGGCTGTTTTCTCTTTGTTGCCCTATGGGTGGATTTGTTCTATGTGATGGTCTCTTATTTGACCTTAGTGAGTGTTGATCTTCTGCCCATAGTGGATCAGCAAGGATCTTTTGTGTATTATTTGAGATTTTCCTTGTCTGGGAAGACTCTTACTTCTCCATCTATCTTAATATTTAATTTGGCTGGTAAAGTATTCTTGGGAATGTTACTCCATTGACTCCTCTTCTTTATCATGTCCGCTGATAGGTATGAACATACTCTTATTGGGGTACCTTTATACATGACAATTTGCTTTCCCCTACGTGCTTTTATGATCTCCTTTTCCTCATAGTTGACATTTTCTTAGGATTCAGTCTGGCTGGTGTTCTTTCAGTCTCATAAATGATTTCCTGATTTTCATTTCTTAAGCTGGGGAAGTTTTCCTCTAAGAATTCCATCACTATTTTCACTGTTGACTTCTTTGTTGTGTCTTCTTCTGGTAGTCCAATTATTCTAATATTGTTCCTCTTCATAGCATCATACATGGCTCCCAAGTTTTCTTCAGCTTCTCTGATTATTTTATTTGACTGCTTTTCCCATTTGCTGAGGTCTGCTTGGTTGTCCTCTAGGTCACTTGTGACATTTTCTGCCTCCTCAAGTCTGTAAATTTGCCACTAGATTTTGTTATTTCATCCCTTAAGTCTTGTATTTCCCTTTGGTGAATTGCCTTTATCTCCTCTATCATGTCATCCTTTGTCTGTATTGCTTCCCTCATATGACTCCAAGCAGCATTCTGAAAATTTATTTTTTTGTGGAAGGTCAACATCTGCTTCTTCTATGTACATCATTAGGTTTGTGACTTCTTATGGCATTGCCTTCTGTTATCCTGCTTTTTGTTTAGGTTGTTATGACTGGTTGCTTTTTTTTGCGTCATCTTAGAGGATCCTGGGCACATCTTCCTGCTTTGAAGAGCACTGGGATCTCTCTTGGGGGACTCATATGTGTTCTCCTACAAACTATCTGCTTGTACCTGCACTTTAAGGTCAGGCTACTGCTATATCTTCCTGTGGTTTCACTGTTACTCTAGCCGACCAGTATTCCATTATTTGGAATGTGAGTTGGTTAGTCCTCTCATGTGATGCTGCTTGGGTTGTTATGGGACCACTAGGGTGTTGCTTCACTGGCTGATCTCTAGGTAAGCCGCACGGTGTTGGAGAAACTTCGGCGGCATGTGGTGTTTCCCTCTGCAACTGGAATGCCGAGCAGGGCATGCGGGTGTATCCTCCTTGGTGTAGAGCACCATATCTGGCAGGAGGAATTACCGTAGTCATAGAGACCGCCTTGTAGATTGGGTGGATGTTCCCATATCAGCATGAAACCCCACCAGTGGTGGGTAGGAGTTTCCCCCAGTCACTTGTAGGGCCTCAAGGTTTAGGGTGGAGCTCCATCCTTGCCCATTTGAAGGGGAGAACACCCTGCTGCTTGGGGTATGGAAGAAGACCAGCGTGATTTCCCCAGCTGAGTGTAAAGCAAACAAATGCAGGCAGGAGCTCCCCCAGTTGGGCCTTCTGAGTTGTCCTAGGCAGAGGGGAGTGTACTGGAGGCCACTAGTGGCTTGTGAAAGGAAAGAGAGGGAAAGAAGAAGAAAAAAAGAGAAAGAAGAAAACAAAGACTGGAACAGCAATGCCAAGCAAACTAACACCCACTCACACACTCACAAATAATGCACAGAAAAACAAAAGTGAAATCAGTGAGAAAAACAACACAACAACAAAAAAGGAGAACTGAATTTGCTGGCTGTGGCAGGAAGAGAGAAGAGATAGAAGAAAAGGAAAAAAGAAGAAAGAGGAAAAAGGAAAAGAAAAAAAAGAAAGCAAAGGAGAGAAAATTTAAAAACAGATAGCTGAACCCTGTGCAATGCTGTGTGCAGCACTGACTTGTTCTGTGTGTGCTGTACTATCACAGGGGACGGGCTGTAGCTCTCCCCACTGGGTGGGCAGAGTTGCCATAGGCAGAAGGTAGGGTCTGGAAACCAGCAGTTGCATGTGGAAGGAAAGAGGGAGAGAATCATAAAAGTAGAGAGAGAGAGAAGAAGAGATCAAAGAAAAGCGAGAACAAAGAAAGAAAAAGAGAAGAGAGAGAAAGAAGGAGAACACTACTGTGCTCACTAATATTGGCTGTGATGGTAAAGAGGGAAGAAAGAGAGAAGGAGGAAATAAAGAATAAAGAGATAGCTGACCCCTGATTGCCTGAATGTGGGTTCAGGGGAGTTTAAACCCTGCCCCATGATGGCAAGTTGGTGTGCCCTTTAATGCAGGCATCCAGTGGTGCTGGGCAGAATTTCCCTAGTTGGCGAGATCATCTTAGATGTCTGACGGAGCTTTCCTCAGCAGTGGGGCATGCTGTAGATGGCTGTCACAGCTGCCTTGTGTGGTGTGTAACACGCCCACAGAGGGCAGGCTGGAGTTCCCCCTGCTGTTGAGTTGATTTGCCCTAGGTGGAGGATAGTGACCTAGAAGCCAGTAGGGACTAATGATAGGAAAGAGATGGAAGAGGAAAAAGAGGGAAACAGAAGAAAGAAAAAGAGAGAAAAAAACCCCAAAACAAACCTGAGCCCATTGAGAATGACTGCGATGGAACTCACACCGCCGGCCGAAGGCAGCTCGGCCAACACTCGCCAATGCTCCATGCTGGTGTGGGAGCCTGTTCCCAACCTCCGTGGCAATCTAACTGACCTGGGAAATCCCACCCACCATTCACTATGCTCTACACCAAACCAGACACACCCACCCTCCTTCTGTGTGACTCCCGTTTCAACAGGCACCCATGCACACCCTCTGTGGCATCCTAAGGTGCCATGGGCCACACCTGGACAGCCTCCCCTCCCCCCCAGAAGAATTTACTTCAGAGGACAGCACTGAAGTTACAGCTCAGGGAGAGGGACATGTCTGATTAGAGCACATGGGAGCAACTAAAGAGGGAAGGAAGAGAAAGTGAAGCACATCCTGGTCCATCAAGCTCTGAGGACCATATTCATGCTTAGAGCAGCCAAAGCACCGATAAGACCATATGGCCTGCCCCACTATGAGACCCATAGCACTCCAGGGGACAACACTAGAGACACAGTGCGGGAATTGCACCCGATCTGATCCCACCACACCAATGCAAAATACTAACACCTACCTCCAGGGCAGTTCTCCCAAATCATGGCAGGCAGACTTTGATTAAAATACTGAAACCCCTTGGGATCTTGTTTCCACCTTTAAAATACTTCACATGTTTTGTATATGGTAGCCATTTATTAAGGTAGCTGGGCGAGTCAGATTTTGAAGCACCGAGTACTAGTTGGTGATTCAAACCTGGGCAGAGGTACATCTGAAGACAAAGATACCTGTGACCTTCAGACAGGTCACAGCGTGAAACACCATTAGAGCTATTCTATTCTCACCAGAAGTTGGAGTTGATTCAATGTCACGTAAGAACAACACAGTAAGTATAACACATGTGGAGTGAAAACCATTCCTGCCTTGGGAACGGGAGATGGTAGGGTTGTCCTAACTTCCGCGTGTAGCAAAATCAGATGGGCAGTTGCAATTATGGATATAGGGAAAAAGAATAGTCATACATTACAGGAAAATTCCAAGCATCTCTTTGACATTAGAGAGCTAATAGTTGGGAAGCCATCAGCTCAAATAAATGCAGACATGGTGATGTTCATGAGCGGGTCCCAATAAGGACGGTAGAGTCATAAACAGACATTTTACAACAAAATCATGGATGAATTAGTTTTGGATTGAGGTTACAAAAAGTTGAGTGAGAGGTGGGCGATGCCATTCTATTGGACCATTGAAAGCAGAGACTTATAGTGACTGATTTCAGGGACACATTACAGAGTTTTTCATAGTCACATAGATTCAAGTGGAAAGATAAAACATCACTGATTGACATTTAAACAACTTTTCTTTGATGTTTCAGACATGTGTGCAGGCCTTTGTTCTGGTGTAATTTCCCAGATATAGCTTGATAAAATAAAAACCTGCTGTCTGCAAAACTGTAGAGAAAGTCAACTATGAAAACAGTTTTGAAAGATTCTCCTTACTACATAATGTTCATGATGAACTGTTTGTTGGCAAATTTATAGGCCAAAAAGTAGTGCTGGGATTGCATTTTTTATTATGTATTTGCTTCACATTTTTATTTCGCCACCAGTAACTACTCCCTAGATTACCATGGACTTGTGAAAGGGTTGAGTTAACATAGCTAGGCCAACATGAGGCACTAGGAAGGCAATGAACTGTCAAGACTAGTATATTTCAAAAAGAAATGAATACAATTCAACCACTTGGTTTTCTACCAATTTCCTGTAAGTTTGCTGTACTGTGGTGGCTTGTGTGTTGCTGTGGTTCTGGAAACTATGTTCCAATGCCAGCTTGGTTACCCAAAGAGAACAAACAGGTTTCAGTAGAGCTTCCAGATTAAGCACAGACAACTAAGAAGTACCCGCCCCACCCCCAACACCCCCTTTTAAAAGCAAGGAGTCACTGAAAACCTTACTCATAGCTTCAAAACATTGTCAGATACTGAAGGCCTAATGAGTGGAAGCAGAGCACTGTCAGAGAGAGTGCTCAGGGACTGGTCCCTCTGGTCTGAGGGAACTTGGAATGTGAAAGGAGAAGCTGATTTCTCAGAGTGAAGTTGACCATGGTGATATGAGTCAGGTAGAGCCTGTACAAGTGGAGCCTTCAGGATCTTCATTTATTTAGGGGTCATGACTCAAGGTAAAAAGAAACAGCTGCAAAGATCTTCTACCTTACAAATCTGGCTAGACTAGAGGATGTACACTGGTACAGGTAGGAACTGGAAACGCAGGGAATCCAGGGTGGATGATCTCTTCAGGACAAGTTGTGTGAGTGGTGATACTGGGAGAGTAGATGGAGGGTGGATAGGAAGGGGGGAACCGATTACAAGGATCTACATTTGATCTCCTCCTTGGGGGATGGGCAACAGAAAAGTGGGTGAAGGGAGATGTCGGACAGGGCAAGATATGACAACATAATAATTTATAAATTATCAGTGTTCATGAGGAAGTGGGGAGCGGGGAGGGAGGGAAAAATGAGGCCATGATGCCAGCAGCTTAGGTAGAGAACAAATGTTTTGAGAATGATGAGGGCAATGAATGTACAAATGTTCTTTACACAATTGATGTATGCATGGATTGTGATAAGAGGTGTATGAGCCCCTAATAAAATGATTTTTTAAAAAAGAAAAGAAAGTGGCAATGGAGGCAAAAAAAAATCTGCTAGTGATCAGAATTTGGAATATGCTAAGTGTGAATCTAGGAAAATTGGTAGTGGTCAAAAATGAAATTGAGAACATAAAGATTGATATCCTAAGCATTAGTGAACTGAAATGGACTGGTATTTGCCATTTTGAATCAGAAAACTATGATTTACTATGCCAGGAATAACACAATCAAGAGTAATGGCATGCCACTTACTGTCAAAAAATTCATTGAAAGATCTATCATGAAGTACAATGCTTTATTGTGTGTGATAGTATAAGTAGACAGTTTAAGGAGGATTTTATAGTGGAGAAATAGCTTTAAAAAGAGAAACAAGCTACTACATGTTGCGCTGCCAATCACAAGGTAAACAGTTGGAAACTACAAGTGACTCCACGGAGAACATTGAATCTTGCGGATTTTGTAACAGTTTACAGCCTCAGAAACCAACAGGAGTAGTTCTACTCTCCTCTGTAGAGCCATGAAGCCTCTGAAGAGCAACTTGCTGTCGGAGTTTGCTAATATGTAAAACATATCTGTAATAGAATTTCACAGTGAAGGGCATATAGGAGGATAAAGGATTTATTGACTCTTAAAGGAAGGGCCAGTCCCTGGAGAAGCCCATCATGCTTGCTAATGTAGTGTCAATGAAAAAGGGAATGGTCCTAAATGAGATGGATGGACACAGGGACAACAATGGGCTCAAACATAGCAACGGATGCGAAGCTAGTGCAAGACCATGCAAGATAATGTTCTGCGGTACTAGGGTGACTCTTGGTTTGAACTGACTTGATTGCACCTAACAGCCACAATTGCTATTGAGTTCATTGCTTTTTTACCAACGTTGTAATTTTTACAATTTGCTCAATATATATTGATGAATTATGAGTTCGTGTTTTATATTTTTAATAAGGAAACATTTCACTTTTTTGGCATTTCTTTCTCTGCATGTGGGAGGCAGAGAGAAAGCTGTTCCTTGTTCTCTTCTGTTTCCCATCCACCTTAGCCTTCTTGAGCCCCACAATTCCTGTTGTAGCGAGCTGTCTTTGTGTCTTTGTAGTGCTAGAACAGAAATGCAACCAGTAGGTTTATTTGACAGAAAGAAATGTATTTTCCCACAGTTTAGAAGATTAGAAATCTGAATTTAGGGTACTGGCTCTAGATACGGACTCTGACTTTTGACCCTTGGTTCTTGTCTCTTTCACCTTCTCCTCAGTTCTGTGGTGTTCTTCTTAAGGCATCCACGAGTCTCCATTTGCCTTCACTTGCTTCTGTGAAGGACAGGCTCTTTTCACAGATCGAAAGCAATTACTTTATATCACATTGGTATGGACATTGACTAATTAACAACACAATTCTCAGGGCATTTGTTCAGCTGAGGCTGTCCACTTTAGGTTAGTTGCTGATGGCAAACTGCGTCCACCTCCAGGGTCCTTCTGAGTAAACCAAGTCTAAGGGCAGCACTAGCAATAAAAGAATGAGAGACGTTTACAACCGAGTGCTCCCCGTCAGAGAAGCACTCTGAGAAACACCATAGAAGCACCATGTTTACGAAGGAAAACAAGAAGGAAATCCTTTGTCTTTGACTTGATTCTAACGTATGGCAATCCCATGAGTGAGACTTCTCAGTGAGTCTCATAGTGAGACTTATGAGTAAGTCACATAGTGAGACTTCTCATGAGTAAGTCACATAGTGAGACTACTCCACATGAGTGTCTGTACTATAATCTTTTTGGAAGCAGATCACCAGGCATTGCTTCTGTGTTTTTGTTGGTTGTGTTCTCAACCTTCAGTCTAGTCTCACTCATTGCCATCAACTCCGTTCTGATGCATAGGGACCCTATAGGATAGGGTAGAACTGCTTTCATGGATTTCGAACACTGGAACCTTTGATGTCAGTGCAAGCCTTGTCTTTACAAGCAAAGGGATTGGTGGTTTTGAAAAACTGACCTTGCAGTTAGCATCTCTAAATGTAACCACTTAGAAACCAGGGCTCCATTCTGAGTTAGCAGTCTAGGGCAAATCATGGGTGCCCCCTTGAGATCTTTGATATGACAGGCTTTAAGAAGCAATCTACCTAATTATATAAATATAAATTCTTACAGGGTTCTGTGATGATATAAACCAAAAGTTAGAATTGTCACTGCTAAGAAATGTTCACGAATAAGTGTGTATAACCTGGAGAAGCTATTTGGCCGGCTGACTGGAAGAGATCCATATTTGTACCCATTCAAAAGAAAGGTGGTTCGACAGCATGCTCAAATTCTAGAGCAAAATCATTGGCATCACATGGAAGTAAACTTGCCTTGGAGAACATCCAACAATGGTTGTAGCAGTATATTGACAGGGAGCTACCAAAAGTTAAAGCGGGATTCCAATGATGACAATAAATAAGTGATAACATTGCTGATGTCAGGTGGATATTGACTGTAAGCAGAGATTACCAGAAAGATGTTTACTTGTGTTGTATTGACTGTGCCAAGGCATTGGGCTTGTGTTGTATTGACTGTGCCAAAGCATTGGTGTGGATCACAACAAACTATGGATAACCCTGAGAAGGATGGGAATTCCAGAACACTTCATTGTGTTCATGAGGAATTTGGATCAAGGGGTCATTGTGTGAATGGAACAAGGGAATACTGCATGGTTTAATATGAAGACGAGTGTGCCCCAAGTTTGTATCTTCTCCTTATACTTATTCAACCTTTATGCTGAGCAAATAACCAGAGAAGTTGGCTTATATGAAGGAAAACGTGGCATTAGTATTGGAGGAAGCTGAACAACCTGAGCTATGCTGATGATACATCCTTGCTTGCTGAAAGCGAGGAGGACTTGAAGCACCTTCTGATGAAGATCAAATTTTGAAGTCTTCAGTGTGGATTACAAGTCAATGTAAAGAAGATCAAAATCCTCAAAAGTCGATCATTCTAAACAGTGAAACAGTTGAAGTTGTCAAGGATGTTGTCTTGCTTGGATTCACAATCAATGCTTATGGAAACAGCAGGTCAGATACCAAAAGATGCTACAAGTGGGAAGAGAATGATTTGAAAATGGTGAGGGCAGCATATGTGCAAAGGTGCTTGACACACTGGATGAATGTATGGATTGTGATAAGAGAGGTAAGAGCCCCAATAAAAGTGTTTTTTTTAAAGAGCTAAACATATTTTCAGAACAATTTCTGTAAGTTCAGCACAGGTAAAATGGGGTTTTTAAAAAATGAGCATAAGATGTTCTGAGAAGAGAAGTCACTTAACTGTTTCTCATATATCAAGCACGACGACTATTGTCTAATTTGGCCTATCTCTAAAGCAGTGGTTCTCAACCTTCCTAATGCCGCGACCTTTTAATGCAGTTCCTCATGTCGTGGTGACCCCCCAACCATAAAATTATTTTCGTTGCTACTTCATCCCTGTCATTTTGCTACTGTTATGAATCGTTGTGTAGATATCTGATATGCAGGATGTATTTTCATTGTTACAAGTTGAACATAGTTAAATCATAGTGATGAATCACCAAAACAATATGTAATGATATATTGTGAAATATTTCTTTCTAATTGCAAATAGATGAAATGTTGTCTTAAAAAAGATATCAAAAGGTGTATCCCACAGTGTAAATCTGTTACCCAAGACCTCTTTACAGTGTTGAAAAGCAAGGATGTTACTTTGAAGACTAAGATTCAGCTCTCCAACCTATGGTATTTTCAACTGTTTCATATGCATGGGAAAGTTTGACATTGAATAATAAAGAGCACTGAAGAAGAATCAATGTATTTGAATTGTGGTACTGGAGAATATTGAAAGTACCATGGACTACTAAAAGGGGAAAAACAACCCCAACCTGTCTTTGAAGAAATATGACCAGAGTTCTCCTTAGAGGTAAGGCTAACAAGACTTCATCTGACATTCTTTGGACATGTCTGGAAAGACCAGTCCCTGGAGAAAGACACAATGTTTGTTAGATGAAAGGGGCAGTGAAAAAGAGGAAGGCCCTCAAGGAGATAGATTGACACTGGGATAAGAACAATTGTGAGGGTGATGCAGGGTGGCAGTGCTTCTCTGTGTTGTGCATGAGGTCACTATGGGTCGGAACCAACCCAATGGCACTTGCAACAACAACAAGCAATTCACCAAGTCTAATTCTAAGAGAGAATGATAAGTTACTGAAAAGGTTTTACCCACAGGGAGACTAACTACAATACAGGGTTCTTAATGCAATCAGAATACATAGAGAATATATACTTTTCACATTGAAATTCACACCCTGGGGAAGTCATATGGAGATATTTTACATTAATTCAAGTTTAAGGATTTCCACAGGAACCTATTGTTGGCCATGAACAAGCAACCAGACAATCAGGTTCTTTCATCCGGAGGTGAAGCTCAAGGCGTCTCTGATGACTAGCCAGATGATCAAGCAAGTTACAGAAGACTCTCAGTCATCTGGCCCATCCAGGTGAAATCCCTGTCTTACCTGTTTGCCTCTGAGCAGTGTAGTGAGTTACAGAGATTTCATAAAGGTTGTAGGAAGTGAAGTCATATAGATTAACCATAGTAGGTAGAGGAATTTCAGCTGCAGAGGATTATATGTGAAATGTCATAACAATTAATGGAACAAGTAGAGAATATGACAGTAAGCTGTGAGTTGTGGGACATGGAGTCATCAAAATGACATGCTTTAAGAGGACTCAGGTTCTCTTAACAGTGAGCTCTCCATGGTGACAGGAATTAGGATTCATGGCATGAGCCTACAGACAGGGCATACGAGGCAGTGAAACCTGGGCTCAGCATGTCAGCCAGATTCCTAGTTGAGTACTGTGACACTCATTTTCTTCGTGAAACAAGAAGCGCATTTTTTTTAATCACACAAAAGGTGATGCAAAGTATGCTTCCTTACTGGGAAGAAATTGTACGGAATAAATAGAAAAGGCAGGGACTTTGCTAAGTGTGAGGTGAATATTGGTTCTACTAGTGGAAATGTTGAAAAGAACAATTGAGTTGAAATTTGAGAAGTTGAACACCTCTCTGCTGTGTCATGTGAAGGACAGGCCGAGCGTCGGAGATTGCAAATGAAAAGGAACATACCGAATAAAATCATCATTAATGATAGGGCTGCAATGACTGGCTTGACACTGCCTATGTAGGGCTGCTATGGACTGCGTTAATGAAACTAGAGGAGGAATATCGACAATTGGGAAAATAAAGCTTGTGTAATAGTTCCTGGTGTTTCCATAGTAACAGAAAAAAAGGGAAGCAACAGTATCCCAATTAATGTTTCCTTGTGGTGTTTATCCCCCTTTCCTTTTGACGGATGTGTAAATAGGAAAAATGGCACAGAGCAGCATGTGCAGTACCCAGCAGTGAATACTGGAGAGATCAATGTGCTTGAGAGCTTTTTGCTTAAAATGTGCCCACCTGGAGTTCCTGGGGCTGATGGTGATGGCCTGGGAGACACTCAACCGGCAGGTGCTGCCAATGGACACAGCCATGCCCACTCTGTGAATGTACGAAAGAAGTTTGCATGCAGTATCCTTGAGGAAATCTTTGAACCCCAAAGCTCCCATTGTGAGGGAGACTCTTCTAGAGAGAATAATTTAAAAAATTGGCTTCTGTCAGGTTTCTGATAATCAAGTCTATGGAGCGTGGCCTGCATCCATGGACATATAAGCAGATGTGATGGATTATGAGTGAGAAACTACCCATGATTCCAACGACGATTTCAAATCCACCAACGACTGCTATTTCCATTGCAAGGACATTGTGTCATCGTTACTCAAGGATTTTGGTTCAAATTCATAAGCACACGATTCTGCATGAAAATCAGAGATAGACTGCTATTTTTTTGGAAATGATCATTTAAAATGTTTCGCTTTATCTAACCTTACTGTGAAAATTAATTTCTTTATATTGCTTTTCATGATAATACCCTGTGTGTGTTTCTGTAGCAGTCACAAAACTTCTGATCATTGATATGAATAGTTTATTTTATTGGATTTTATGCACATGACAGTACACATTCGGAGGTAGGATCACCCTCCTTTGTCAAGCAAAGATAAATTATTCATGCAGACCTTAGAGATACTGTAAGCTTTCTCAAATGGGCAATACCTCGGTTCTTGGCTTCATACGATGAAAGAATTCACATCGAAGACTGTTTTGTAATCCAAGTGGGTTTTTTTTTAAGAACAGGGCAAGTTTCAGGTTTTACAGTCTGATAGGGTACCTGCTATCCATGGGAAGCCTGCCCAGTGGCGCGGAGTTCACAACTGGGTGCGAGCAACCTTGTGAAAAAGAGCCCCCCATGTGCAAAATGGGGACCAGAGAGGCTGTGGAATGAGTGGGGACCAGAGAGCAAGGGGGCAAGAGAGAGGGTATGGGCCCCAAGCAGGCCCAGAGCGGACTCTGAGGGACGTGCCCAGATGGCGGCCTGTGTGCCTCCACCCCCAGACCTGCCTCTGACCAGAAGCAGGGTAGAAGAGGCTAGTCTTCCCACAGCCAGGATGTTTCAAGCCTCTGGCTGGGGAGGGGTGGTTGAAGGTATTGGTTGACCCCATTGACTAGGTTAAGTCCACCTGGGTGAGGTCATGAACCTGGGCCTAGTTTGGACACCCAGGTGTACCTCCCACCTAGCTGGGGGCTTGAGTAGGAGCATGCTCAGTTTGGGGGTCTTCATAGATATCTAATGGTCGCCTGATTTCCTTCCGAACTCCTCTAGGGGGCTTATGCAGGCATGGGAGGGACAACGCCCTTGTGCCTGAATCTAACTAACTACTAATACATCTAGAAGAGGTCAGAACAGGATTTGAACCTAGGTAACTTGGTTGCAGTGATTGATGTTGATTGACAGCTATGCTGTCCTATGACAGCTCCCACTTGCTTTTCCTCAAATAAGCCAAATGCTTTAAATATATATTAGAAGTTTAGACCATGTATTAAAAATATTTCTTAAGCTTAGCTGTGATCATTTTACATTTATCTAAGTCTTGACTCCATAGATCAAGATCATTTATGAAGCAAGGTGACATATTTTTACACAATACGGATACCCTGACTAATTTTCCATAACCGAACTGGATTTACTCAATTAACACCACTACTGTAATGAATGATTCTATTTCTTGGGCCCAGAATTAAAGTAAAATGGCATCTATTATAGAAAATATTGCACAAAACTAAGCTATGAGCCAAATTGAAGGACATGAAATAAATATACGTGATAGTACACTTTGAGGTAAAAACTAGCGACTCCTTTTTAGAGATGCTATATATTTATTCTTTCTGAAAACTGAAGATAAATCAAAACGTATTTTGTATTTCCAATCATTAAAAAAGACAATATAAATAACCAACATTAAACTGGGAAGAGAGAAATCTCATATGTTGGACAAATTGAAATTAGGGAGAAATGAATAATGAGGGAAAAATAGCATCCTATTATTTTTCAACTATAGAAAATAACAATTATTAGGGTACGGGGAAGGCGGGGGAAAGAAGGAGGGTAGCAAAGGGGGAACCAATTGCAGTGATGGATTTATAACACCACCACCCTGCCCCACCCCACCCACCACTGGTGGGGAAAATGAACAGCTTTGGGAAAGGGAGACAGCGACATCTACTGTTATCATTAAGCCACCTGATGCCAAAATTATAGACAAACATTTCTCTCTTATCTATTTCTAAGAATTTTGGGGAAACTGAGGACTGGGAAGAGGATGTGTGTGCACATTCTCTATTCTCATAATCTTCTGGAAGACCAAGACTCTGGTGGCAGGTCTTCTTATTTGTGGTTAGAGATTAAGCCCAGTCGCATTCTCTTCACTAAAGATCATTCCACGCAAAATCCCCCCCATAATAGGGCTACCATAAAAACATTTCTTACCAGCTCATGGCTGATCACTATGCAGCGGGAGGCCCTTATCTAAAGGAGCAGACTTGATTCTATTGTTCTCCCTGCTCAAGAGGTGATCAACTCCCCTCTGCCTGCCCCCTAGTACTAGTATTAAGCTTCTTCCCCCCAAAGCTCAGGAACCTCCAGGCTTCATATACTGCCCACCCTATAAAGTATGTGATTGAAGAGACCTGCGTGCCCTGAGATTATATAAGCCCATTGTTAAATGTATTAAATCTCACCCTCCTTCCAGGCTTCATGGAAGAGGCGAGCACGCTAAACTTTGTGTCTCTTATTTCCTTTCAATTGCACGATCGCGCCATAGGCCCCTCTCGGTTGTAAGCTGGTCCTCTTGCGACTTTACTCAGGTAGTGCCGAGAATTAGAAATTCCATGAAAGCCATCGTAGCCATGAGTACATGCACCGAACACTTTCAGAAATGGCTCCAGTCCCATGAAAATGTGTTCATGATTTTGTTCGCTATTTCGAGTAGTGGAATGATTATAAAACGAAAGACTTGAAGCACCATAAATTTATATTTTAATGCCACTGCATGCAATACCAAGGACCATTAAATTACCTCAGCAACAGGCACTAGCAGGGATTGGTGTGGTATAGCAAGCATCCAGTCTCCTTCCTAAAGCTCAACTCAGCCTCAGAAATTTTGGTCCTTCCGGTGTGACACCATCACTGCCCCAGTAGTACCCTAGATGGAGTGATCCTCTTTTCCGACACGATCACTCAACTAACTCCCAGTTCTCCTCTTTCCCATCTAGAACCCCAAGCCTTTCAGGGTGGCATAGAAGATACTCACCTGCGTCCTACCAAGTGCTAAAACGTGGCACCAGATCGGGCTGCAACAGGCAACACAGGTGCGAAAGAACCGCCTGCAGACATTGAAATAGGGGTGAGGGACTGTGTGACCTCACCTCCCCACAGAGCTGCAATCATGACCTCACCTGGAGCAATCTCGATGGTTCACGATTGGGGATGAAAGAGAATTTTGAGAGAAAAAAAAGGGTGGGGAAGGTTATACTTTCTGATTCCTGGTGAGCATCTCAAGAGGGAGTGTGTTGGAGCCTTGTCTTTTTCCATGTCACGTAGAGGCTGATGGGCTGAGCTGAAGAGACTGAGGGAAGCGGAGTCAGATCCTGAAGGGCCTGGCAGAGTGACATGTGTGTCTCACTGGCTTCTCTGCTTGTTGGAAATGTTCTTCTATCAAAATGGAATATCTGATGATCCTCATAGCCGTGAGCAACTTATTAATGCCCTTTATTCACGGGGGCCTGGGGGCACACAAAGTGCCTGAGGACTTTCAATTTGTAGTTAGGCGCTTACAAATCAAGACAACTATAGAAGTTGCAAAAAACGTTCCTCTCCTTTCTGAACGTATACAAACTAGCTAACAAATCCAGGAGACATGTTGATTTTCTGTGAAAAGGCATAAATCCATATTGATGTGTGTAGAAATTGTTGAAAACGATCATCAAATATGCTCCCAAATCATGACAACAGCTCTTCGTGCAGAGTAATATGCTCCGTGGCTTGTTTTTCTTATTTTGATCTTTATGGAGACAGATCTCCGGGCATTGGTTCGGCTAAGCCACAATATGCGTTTGAACCTCAGACTTGCAGGTTTAGCAGCTGATGACGGACTGCTTCCACTTGCAGGACCTTTCTGAGGAAACCAAGCGCTAGTCATTGGGTTTTGTTTTTCATGTCTCAAAAAACACAAGGCTATTGTGCTTTTCATTTACTTAATTCAGTTTAACTTCGATGTATTATGAGCTTTTCATGTACCGAGAAAAAAGAATTTTAGAAAGACACAGTTCTCACCTTCAAGAGGCTTACAATCTAGATTTTTATAATGAAAGTAATGGGACATAGGAACGATACCTCTAGTTATATCTGTGTCTAACTCTAGATACATATCTACATGTGTATGCATACCCCAAAACTCCTGCAATCAAGTCAAGACTCATAGTGACCCTATAGGACAGTGTAGAACTGACCCTGTGAGTGAAACTGAGTCTTAATAGAGCACTCGCAATAAAAGAATGGGAGTGTACCGAAGAGTTTCTCACCACAGAAGCACCTCTTACAGAGAGGAGAGGTAAGCACATTGCCTTTGACTTGATTCCAGCTCACGGTGACTGCACGAGTGAGTAACATAGTGGAACTGCTCCGTAGGTGCCCTTAACTATAATCTTTATGAAAGCAGATAACCAGGCTATTCTTCTGTGTTGTTACTGGTTATGGTCAAACTTACGATCTAAAAATATTAGTCTCACTCATTGTGTTAATCCGGGTAGACCAGAGAAAAAAATCCAGGGAGACACTCATACGTCTGTAAGTAAGAGGTTTATATATGAGAAGATGAATATTGAGAAAACATCCCATCCTAGTCCATATCAAGTCCATAAGTCTGATATTAGCCCTTTTGTCTGATACCAATGTATAAAGTTCTCTTCAGACTCATGAAGCACATGCAAGATGCTGAATGAAGGAAGATCATAGGCTAGTGGGTGGGAAGTCCTGTGGATCCAGTGGTGGTGTAAGCATCTCAGTGCTGTCTGGGATTTCCACGTGGCTCCTCCATCTCCCAGGGCTCTGGCTGCATCAGGGTAGTTTCATGTGGCTTCACGTCAGAAATGCCTTGCAGGAATGAGCCAGTGTCCCACCTTCAGTGAGCTATTTATCTCCTTAGCACCTCCAAATGAGGTCATCAAGCTGCCACCTCATTGATCGGCTAAACTGACCCCTTCACTCTTAATCCTTTCAAATTGACAACATTTATGAAACTATCACACTCCCGAAGTTGATTTTGAGTCATAGCAACCCTATAGGATAGAGTAGAACAAATTCTGTGGCTTTCTGAGACTGTATGGCTTTAGGGTAGTTGAAGGACTTTATTGATCACAGAGGATCTGGTGGTATCTAAATTCTGTCCTTGTGGTTAGCAGCTCTGTGTATAATCAGGAACAAATGGGATCTATTTTGAGTTAGGAGTGAAGGGAAAATCTTTGGTTCCACCTGGGAACCTTTGATACAAACGGGCTTATTTTAAGAAGCCACCTAACTGTTATATAATATAATCTGGGGTGATGGACCAACATTGCATATTAAGATTGTCAGGGCTAATAAGGCCTAATACCTAGAGCAGCACAGCAAATTCACCAACACTATGTTAGAGAGAGAAAGAAATTATTTAAAATTCTTAATAAAAAATGACTGAGAGCAATGCAGGCTCCCTTAGTGACATAAGGATACATAAAGAATATATATATATATATATATATATATATATATATATCACAATATTGAGAAACTGGAAGCAGCCCAGAGGCCCAATAGTGGAAGAATGGATAAAAAAAAAAATCTATACTACATACACAAATGGAATACTATGCATCCCTGAAAAATAGTGAAGAAAGCATGAAACACTGCATGACATGGAAAGACCTGGAAAAGCTTAGGTTGAGTGAAGTAAGTCAATCACAAAAGGACAAGTATTGTATGAGTGCCCTACCAGAAGCAGAGACACCAAGTTAACAAATCTTAGGAACCAATCCCATGCCCCCACCCCAGCCCCAAAAGGAAAAAAGACTACCTATTGGCCATGAACCATATATAATCTCCCTTTGTACTCCTCACAGGAGCTGATAGGAAGGAGGAGACTCCACATGGTCTGGGGTCACTCTTTCAAGGAGGGGGAATTGGGAGATGATTATCCACTTGAAGCTATACAACAATGAAGCCAGGCTGGGCTAAATCAGTGGACCCCACACAACAAAGGAAGGAGAAACTTTCCAGAAATTCCAGCCAAGCCCGGGAGAGGGGACCACCTGCCTTGTGGAGGAAACATTGGTAGTTCTGTTGGTGAGTTATACTAAGTGATTGGGGAGAGCTAATCACATAGCGGGAAGGGATGCTAAACAATGAGTGTAGAGGCACAATGAGCCAGCTTTTATGTTCCTGGGTAGACATAATGAATTTGTTTCTACCTAACTTTCGGTGAACCACATCATGGACTAAGCACCAGGATGATCACGGAAACTGACCCGGCAGATAACAGGGCTCAGTGAAGTGGCTACACCAGAAAGACTTCAGTCCACAAAGAAGAAACACACCAGCTCACGTGGTCCATGTGATGACAATTAAAATATTCGAATATGGTGAAGCAACAAGTATCAGAGCTAAAATTGGGAACACCCAATTTGTAGAAGGCTTCGGAGAAAGTGGGAGGTGAAACGCCTTCTGCAGTGTATCTAGTCAGACTGAACTGCAGGCAGACCCACTCTAACCACAGGCAAGAGTCTCCAACAGCCTTACTATCAGGCAGAGGCCATTGTGATATTGAATATGCAAAATGGAACCCAATACTTGACCAGATGATCTCCATACAGACCCCACCTGAATTGGTTCTGGGAGCAAGTATTTCTTACTTGATCTGCGACATAAAATTTTCCCTCGCTTTTTGAATGTTGATGGGGCTCTTTCCTTTCTTACCCATTATTTCTATTTTGGTCTTTACATTATTATCATGTACTTACCACCTTTTATTTCAATGTTGTGTTTATTGCTTCTGTTGGGTTTCCCAGTCTGTGATGTGCAGGGAGAGTGGATGCATAGTGATACTAAGTGATACAGGGGTTGATAGGGCACATGGGGGGGGGGGTGGATGATAGGGAGGGAAAGGGGATTTCAGGAATGAAAAATGAAAGCTGGCAGGGGGAGGGAGCACCGGAACGGACTGGGACTGCATAACTCACTTTAAAGGTGATTTAACTGTGAGTGGGGGAACGATCTAAAATTGATACAGTGATGATTGCACAATTCTTCTTGATAGGATTAAGTGATTGAATTGTATGTCATGTAAATTATGGACCAAGAAAACTGTTCTTGAAAAAATAAAAAAGATTATATACTTTTTATGTTGGAATTCACACCGTGGAGGAATCACCTTGCAGATGTTCTCCATTAACTTGGGCTTCAGATTGATCACAGGAAACAATTGTTGACCAAACAGAACAATAAAGCTCTCTAAGTTCTAGGTCAAGATCAAGATGTCTCCTTTGACTCTCCCGATGGTCTAGCAAGTAACAGAATATACTCAAAATGATGTGGCCTATCCAGGTTTCATCTACCTATATCTTGAGAAATGCAGTAGATATAGAGATTCCACAGAGCCTGGATTAACAAAAGTAACTTAGGCTATCTGCATTAAGTAGGGAAACCGACTAAAGACTGCTCTACGCTAAATGTCATTGCATTTAATGGAATAGCTACAGGTGACATTGCACAGTTAATCAGCAGAACGACAAGGTGAAACAGCACTCAGGTGGAATCCTGAGAAAGAGGTGAGTGCTCCATGATGACAGGCAGGGGAATTCTGGCATGAGTCTGCAGACAGGAGATAGAAGATGATAGCTGGGATCAGCATGTCAGCCAGACACCGGGATGATTATTGAGCAACTTACTTTCTTCATGATGCAAGGAGGGGAGAAATAATTATCACCCCCAACAGAATGTATATCCTCAGATTGTTTTCCTTGTCTTTTAATCATTTTACTGGGGCTCATATAACTCTTATCACAATCCATACACACATCAATTGTATAAAGCACATTTGTACATTCCTTATCCTAATCATTCTCAAAATACTTGCTCTCCACATAAGCCCCTGGCATCAACTCCTCATTTCCTCCTTCTATCCCCGCTCCCCCCTCACTCGTGAACCCTTGATCATTTATAAATTCTTATTTTGTCATATCTTGCCCTGTCCGATGTTTCCCTTTACCCACTTTTCTGTTGTCCATTTCTCAGGGAGGAGGTCACATGTAGATCCTTGTAATGAGTTCCCTCTTTCCAGCCCACCCTCCCAGTATTGCCACTCTCACCACTGGTCCTGAAGGGATCATTGCCCTGGATTCCTTATTTTTCCAGTTCCTATCTGTACCAGTGTACATCCTCTGGTCTAGCCAGATTTGTAAGGTAGAATTGGGATCATGATAGTGAGTGGGGAGGAAGCATTTAGGAACAAGAGGAAAGGTGTATGTTTTATCATTGCTACACTGCACCCTGACTGGCTTGTATCCTCCCCATGACTCTTCTTTAAGGAGATGTCCAGTTGCCTACAGATGGGCTTTTGGTTCCCACTCCACATTCCCCCTCATTCACAATGATATGATTTTTTGTTGTTGATGCCTGATACCTCATCCCTTCAACATCACGTGACCACACAGGCTGGTGTGTTCTTCCATATGGGCTTTGTTGCTTCCACACGGAGACAAACCACTAAGGTGTGCA
The DNA here is from genome assembly GCF_050624435.1 of Tenrec ecaudatus. Lineage (NCBI taxonomy): Eukaryota > Metazoa > Chordata > Mammalia > Afrosoricida > Tenrecidae > Tenrec > Tenrec ecaudatus. The sequence continues at coordinate 5,002,048 of NC_134547.1, read as the reverse complement.
ACAGAACAGCAAGGGGAACAGAGCAATGAAGTCCCCATGGAATACCAAAAACAGACTTTGTGGCCAGGTCTTGGAACCCCATCAGACTCGAACAGAAAACATTCTTAAAGGCCAACAAACAGTCCTTGAACTAACTACAAGCTTTTCTTCTTTGGTTGTTGTGGTGTTGTGTTTTTGTTATGCCATTGGCATCTTGTTGTTGTTGTTTTGTTTTCTTTTGGTGCTTGGTCTTGCTCTGTCTTGTTTTTGTGCATGTTATTATCTCCGCAGGTCTGTCTATATAAGATAGGCTGGATGAAAAATCTGGAGGAGAAAACAACGGGACTGACAGTTCTGGGGGAACATGGGAGAGGGGAAGGTGGGGGTGGGGGTGGGGGAGGAGATGGTGTTAACAAACCCAGGGAAAAGGGAAAAACAGGTGATCCAAATTGGTGGTGAGGAGGGTGTAGGAAGTCTGGTAGGGTGTGAACAAGGGTAATGTAATCAAGAGGAATAGCTGTAACCCAAATGAAGGCTGAGCATAATAGTGGGACAAGAGGAAAGTAAAATGAAATAGAGGAAAGAACTAGAAGGCAGAGGGCATTTATACAGGTCTAAATACAGGCATGTACATATGTAAATATATTTATATATGAGTATGGGGAAATAGATTTACATGCATATATTTATAGGTTTAGTATTAAGGTAGCAGATGGACATTGGGCCTCCACTCAAGTACTCCCTCAATGTAAGAATACTTTGTTCTATTAAACTGGCATTCCATGATGCTCACCTTCAAGATATGATCGCTGAAGACAAAGTGGGTGCAGAAGCTAATGTGGTGAAGAAAGCTGATGGAGTCCATCTATCAAAAGATATAGCATCTGGGATCTCAATGACTTGAGGGTAAACAATCGTCCATCTAGCTCAGAAGCAACAAAGCCCACATGGACGAAGCACACCAGCCATGTGATCATGAGGTGCTGAAGGGATCATTTATCAGGCATCAAAGAACAAAAGTCATATCATTATGTGCTCACCTCCCCGATACGATTGCTGAAGACAAATGTGTGCATAAGCAAATGTGGTGAAGAAAGCTGATGGTGCCTGGCTATCAAAAGATATAGTGTGTGTGGTCTTAAAGGCTTAAAGGTAAACAAGTGGCCATCTATCTCAGAAGCATCAAAGCCCACATGGAAGAAGCACACCAGCCTGTGTGATCATGAGGTGCCAAAGGGACCAGTTATCAGGCATCAAAGAACAAAAAGTCATTATCAGTGCGTGTTTTCTTGTTAAAAATAAATTATTGGGAATAGAGAAGGCATGGACTTGCTAAGTAGCTATGGTAGTAATTCAGGTGAGACCAGTAAGCCTTCCCTGTTTGCATGATGTTGCTGTCGTTCCTTGCCAGTAAGACAGCATGATCATCAAGGACATGATGACAAGGATCATTTTCATGACACTAGAAAGACAACCTGCCATGTTTCTGACCTCTCACATTCTCGGTACCCATTAATAATAATAACTTTTGGTCTCCATCCCTTTGCCTGTTCTAAGTAGCCCCTATCAATGGGATCACATGGTATTTGTAAGTGACTTAGTGCACTCATTCATGTCTTTATTTCCACACACACACACACACACACACACACACACACACACACACTTCTCATGTCCTCCTTCACTGCCCTGCATTTAATTTCATATTCCCAAAATTTACATGAAAATTTTCATCTGTGTTAACCTTTCTACATGTGCATTCTTAGATGCCAAGATTTCTCTTTTAAAATTCCTGCTGTAACTCCTAGGCTTTAAGAAAAAATTAGAAATCCTACTCTTCCATTTTCTTAATAGCTTTAGGTAGAATTTTCCTCCATATTCTTCCAATCCACTTTCATTACAATATCATAATACAAGGTCCACACCATTTATTAAACTTGACACACATCTACTGAAAATGATTTTCCTGTTTCATGAAACTGAACATGACATTTAAGCTTATTGACTGAAAGCATTTACACAACAGATTAGTGACCCATAATTCAAGAGATTCCACTAATTCCATGCGATTTTGTCAGTGTTGGAGGAAGTAAAGCCAGATTACCAAGAATCAAATATGGAAAGACTCAGTTTCATTTTGATCGTGTGCATTATCAGTTAGATCAATCACTTTGGAAGACCGTTATATTGGTAGAAAATAATCTAAACATGGAAAGATTCTTCATGAAATGCATTGACAGCTTGGCTACATCAATGAGATCAGATATATCAATAATGGTGAGCACAGTGCAGTATCTGCTAAGCATCACTCCACTATTAAATAATGTTGACTATGGGTCTGAGACAGCAACAAAGAAGAATAAGGTCAATACTAATCATTTCATTATTGGACATTCCCTGAACACAACTCTATAAATACCTCCATAGCAATGACATCAGATTGAATGTTCGATCATTTACAATTGATGAGTGGAGCCAAATCCCCGGCGTCAAGTTCATCATATTCTCTGCTGTGAGATAAGCCTGTCAAGTTCATCTGCAACTGAGCTTGATGAAAATCCATGAACTGTCTTTTCCTGAGGATTGATGGAATCAGTGTATTGCTTTAACAGAGAGAGCATGGTTTCAAAACACGAGTGTCACTGCTCATGAGAAGAAAGGGACTGAGGGCTGGGAAACACACCGTAATAAAGGCATACATCTTCACCAGCCACTGACGGGGATTAGCAAAACGAGAGAAATAAGTTCCCATAGCACATGAGATGGCATAGGAGACTACGAAGGTGCTTACCAGGACAATGATGCTTTGGGAAGCTCTGGTCTCAGGGGAGGATCTGTGTGAGAGGTTGTTACTGTACATGTGTCTGACCCGCTGCTTGTGTCTGTACAGGATGGAAACCATGGTGCCACTGGCCCAAGACATGACTCCCAAACACAGAACATCATGAGAGGATATCAATGCTAGAAAGAGTGCAAATATTTTACTGTCAGTCGGTGCAAAGTTACAGTATCCGAATTTGTTCTTTGTGGTGGTTTTATTGTTGCTATGGATAGACGTATACATAGGAATAATTGCAAGGATGAACATGTGCAGCACCCAGCAAAGGTTACTGCAGAGACCCATGTGCTTCAAGGTTTTTTGCTTAAAATCTGCCCACCTGGAGTTCCTGGGGCTGATGGTGATGACCTGGAAGACACTCAGCAGGCAAGTGCTGCCCATGGACACAGCCCTGCCCACTTTGTGAATGTACGAAAGAAGTTTGCATGCAGTATCATTGAGGAGACCTTTCAACTCAGAAGCTCCCATTGCTTGGGAAACTAATAGAGAGAGAATGATCAGAGAATTGGCTGCTGTCAGGTTTCTGATAATTGAGTCTACGGATAGTGACCTGCACCCACGGACGTATAAGTGGATGTGGTGAATTATGAGTGAGAAATTCCCAATAATTCCAACGACTAGTCCAATCCATAGATAATTGGTCTTTCCATTCCAAGCACATTCTGTCATCATCCAGGGATTTTGATTCAAATTTATAAGTGCAGGAAGGGGTTTTCATGGAAATCTGCATGGAAATCAGAGATATAGACTGCTATATTTTGGCAATTATGATTTAAAGTGTTCCACTTCATATAACCTTACTCTGAAAATTGATTTCTACATATATATTCTCTTAAAAGGCAATCCAGTGTCTACTGTGTTTCAGTAGCAGTCACAAAGCATATAACCTTTGATATGAAGTTTGTCAATTTTAAGGTATTTTATGCACATAGCTCTGCATTAGGAAGTAATGTTTTGTCAAAGAAAGCAAACATATCTAGAAGAGGTCAGGTCAGGATTTGAACCTGGGAAGCTTGCTTGCAATGACATTGTGTTGATTCATGGCTATGCTGTCATATGACATCTCTCACTTGGTTTTCCTAACATAAACCAAATGCCTTAAACATATTTCAAAAGTTTACTTCATACCCTAACAATATTTCTTATGCTTAGCTGCAATCATTTTCCATTTATCTAAATCTTGATTCCACAGACCGATATCACTTATGGATCCAGGTTACAGATTTTGATACAATACACATGCCCTGACCAATTTTCCGTGACAAAATTGGATTTACTCAGTAAACATCTATACTGTCACAGAATCATTCCATTTCTTGGATCAGGAATTAAAGTAAAATGACATTTATTACAGAAAATAGCGCACAAAACTAAGCTGAAATCCAAAATGTGGGACTTAGAAAGAACAAATGTAAAACGAATGATTCCTTTTCACAGATGCTGTGATCATATATTTATTCTTTCTGGAAACTGAAGAAGAATCATAACTTATTTTGTACTTCTAACCATTTTATAGAAAATACAAATAACCATAGTTAACCTGTGAGGAGAGAAATCTCATATGCTGGATTAACTGAAATTAGAGAGAAATGAGTAGCGAAGAGGGGCAAATAGCATCTGATTGTTTTCCAACTAGAGAAAGACATATTTGTGCCTTATCAGTGGTCTAATGTCCTGAAAATCTTCCCATTTTATAAAATTTTCAATTAGAAAAAAAAATTATTGAGAACCCCTGCGCTCATTCAGAAAGGTAAATAAATTTATATTTACGTCACACCACACCAAATATATTGGAAGCAGCTATACCGGTACGGTTATCATTGAGCACAGGATAAACTTACAGACAAATAATTCCCTTTTCTCTATTGCAATGAATTTTGGGAATACTGGAGATTGGAAGAGGATGTATGTGGAAATTCTGTATGCTCATCACGAAGAGTCTGCGAGGCAAAGACTCTGGTGGAGGAAGGCCATCTCATTTGTCAGTTGGAGATTAAACCCAGGCACGTTCTCCTAACTAAAGATCCTTCCCCACGAGATCCCACCCATAACAGTGCTACTGTAAAAACATTTCTTACCAGCTCATGGCTGATCACTATGCAGCCAGAGGTCCTTATCTATAGGAGCAGATTTGTTTGTATTGTTCTCCCTGCTCATGAGGTCGTCAACTTCCCTGTGCCTGCCCCCAGTACTGGTATGAAGTTTCTCCCCCAATAAGCTCAGGAACCTCCAGGGTTAAGACACTGCCCACCTTGTTATATTTGTGATTGATGAGGTCTGCGTGCCCTGAGATGATATAAGCTCATTGTTAAATATGTTGCAATCTCAATATTGTTCCAGGCTTCATGGAAGACGTGAGAAGGCTAAACTCGTTGTCTCTTTATTTTCCTTCAGTTGCACTCTCGCTGCATAGGACGCTCTCAGTTGTAAGGCTGGTCCTTACACAATTTTACTCAGATACTGCTGGGAATTGGAAATTCCATGAAAGCCATCTTAGTCATTACTACATGTAGGGAACATTTTCAGGAATGACTCCAGTACCATGGAAATTCATTCATGATTTTGTTCATTATATTGAGTGGCAGATGAATTATAAAATTAAAGCCTTACAACACCATAAAATTTAGATTTTAATACCATCGTTCGCAACACCGAAGACCCTTAAATTACCTCAATGGCAAGCAGGGATTGGTGTGGTATAGCAATCTCCCATCTCCCAGTCTCCTTCCTAAAGCTCAACACACTTCTCAGGAATTTTGACCCTTCCAGTGTGACACCATCACTGCCCCAGTAGTACCCTAGAGGAAGGGATCCCTTTTTCAGGCACTATCACTCAACTAACTCCCAATTCTCCTCTTTCCCATCCAGAACCCTAACCCTTTCAGGCTGGCATAGAAGAGACTCACCTGAGTCCTTCTCCTTGCTAGGACGTGGCCTCACCGAGGGCTGCAAAAGCCAACACAGGTGTGAGAGAGCAGCCAGCAGCCAGACACTGAAATATGGGTGAGGGATTGTGTGACCTCACCTCCCCACAGAGCTGCAATGATGATCTCATCTGAAACAAGCTTGACAGTTCACGATTGGGGAATTAAGAGAAGTTTAGAAAAAAAGCGTTTCCTACTTTTGTGATTCCTAGAACTCCAGAGTCTGATGAGCATCTCCAAAGGGACCATGGTGTGTTTGGGAACCTCTTCCTTTTCCATGTCCCACGGAGGATGACAGGCTCTGCTGAAGGGACTTGGGGAGGCTGAAGTCGGGGCCTGGTGGGGCTGGCAGGATAACATGTGGGTCTCACTAGATTCGCTGCTTGTTGTAGACATATTTTTTTTAATCAAAATGAAATACTTTCATGGTCCTCATAGGCTTGAGCAACTTAATATTGTACTTTATTAATGGAAGCATGGAGGCACGCAAAGTACCTGAGGACTTTTGATGTATAATCAGGCACTTAAAAACAAGACAACTACAGACATTGGTAAATGTCCCTCTTTGTGGGCAGCAGAGAATGAGAAGAGAGTGCATATGGATGAGTACGGTGTCACATGTATTAAGGAGCCTGGCAGGCTGGGTATCTGGAGTGGAGGGAGGCCTGCACCCTTGTGAGTTGGAGGTGAGTCCCAATCACATTCTCATCATTAATATTGTTCCCCACTATGTCCTCCCATCATAGTGCTACCTTAAAGCTACCTATTACACGCACCTGGCTGATTGCTATGTAGCCGGCAGCTTTATCTATAGGAGCAGACGTGTGCTATTGCTCTCTAGACTGAAGACAGACACTCCCCCGTACCTGCCCCGGCATTTGTGTTAGGTTACTCCTCCGATGTACTCAGGAACCATTAGGGTGATGGTACAGCCCACTGTGTTACGTATGTGTTTATGTGTAATTAGGTGTGGGGGAGGGCTTGCACGCCCATGAGTGTATATAAGCCTTGGTTGGAAATATATTCTCTCTCTCTGTGTGGATCTGGCTCCTGAAGTCATGATGTTCCCAGGATTGAGCACGCGCTTGAATTATGTTTCCTGTTGTCTCCATGACACAACCGCCCTTGGACCTGTTCGATTGTTGGGGCTGGTCCCCCCCAACCCTCATTTCTAACACGGTGCGAATTAAGAAATTCAGGAAACAGTTTGTACTTTTAGGAAAAACACCACATCCATATTGCTGTGTGAAGAAACGTTGAACGAGGTCCTCAAACATGCTCCCAGTTGATGGCAACATCTATTTGTGCAGAGTAAAACTCTTCCATCGTTTTGTTTTTCTTCTTCTTCTTGCAATCACTGTCGAAACAGATCTCTGAACATTCCTTCAGCCACAGCACTATCTGTGCTTGAACTACAGACTTTTCGCTTTAGCAACTGATGACAAACTGCTCCCACATCCGGGACCTTTCCGATGGAGCCAGGTCTGCAGGGAATGGAAGCAATGGAAGAAAGGGAGGCGAATGCCAAAGATTTTCTCAGCACAGAGCACCGTGTTTACAAAGTTATACAAGAACTAAACATATTGCCTCTGCCTTGATTCCAGCTGACAAAGAGTAACCCATGAGTAAGTGACACAGGAGAACTGCACCATCAGGTTTCTTCAGTCCTAGCCACGGGGAGGAGTCAGGCCACGGAAAGGACTCCTATCTGGGCCGTATGGTGTTCTATTGCGTGTCGCATAGCCGCGAAGCCGTGTCAACTCAGGGCAGCTGAGAACCCAACAACACATGCTTCCAACGTGTGGTGGAGCGTGTTGGATGATCTTCATTAAAAAAATTGGTTCCGTGTCATGTTAACGACGGTGTTCTCGAATTTGAGAATTCGGTTGGGTCATCTTGCCTTGGAACGAGTCCAAATGCGAACCCCTTCCAGTCTTCTTGGAAATGACCACGAGTGAACGCTTCCAGTACTCCATCCGCTTGTTGAACCATTTCAGTTGTTATTCCACCCGGGCTTGGAGCCTGGTGTTTGGCCAATGGCCCTAGTGCAGCTTGGACTTTGCCCTTCAGTGCCGTCGGGTCTTGATCATATGCTACCTTTTGAAATGGTGGAATAGTGGACAGTCCTCTTTATTATGGTGACCCTTTCCGTGTCTCGGGCATTGTTTTATATTTTATGCATAGATTCTTTCACTATTTCAACTAGATGCTTGATATTGTTCCTTCAGGTCTTACAGTTTAAGCCACGCTGAGTGTGTTCTTCCTTTGTGGTCTCACACATTTTATTGCCATATTTTAGTTGGTTTCTTTGAGCTGCCCTGAATATTTGTGATCAGGTCTTTGTCTTCATCATTTCGCTGTTGCTACTCTACAATTAAAAGCAAGTTTCACAGTTACTTCTAATATCCACATTGGTCTTTTCTTTCCTGTTTTTTAAAAAATAATCTTTTGCTTTCTTCATGAAGTTGGTCTTGATGTCACCCACAGTTTAGTAGGTCATGTGTCCTTAGTGTTCAAGGCATTCAGTGTGTTCTTTTTAAAAAAAATCATTTTATTGGGAGCTCTTGCAGATATCATAACACTCCATAGTTCAGTCACATCAAGCAGTGTTGTACAATGGCTACCACAATCCATTTCAAAACATTTTCTTTCTTCTTGGACGCCTTGAAATCAGCTCTTCTTGATCCTCTTCTGGCCCCCCTCCCCCACCTTTATTTACTTATTTGATGTGGCTTATACCATCCAATAGATCCATCCCCATACAATTCTGTTGTTCATTCTTCTCAGGTGGGGTTATACAGTCATCAGTGCTATCAGCATCTCCTCCCCGCTCCCAGCGCAGTCTTCTGGTCCCCTCAGTACTGTTGGGGTTGGAATGGGGATGTGAGGGTATTCAGTTCGACCACCTTGCTGCCATTGGCTGAAGATGTCCTCAGAAACTGACTTTGATCAGTATTCACAGCAAAGAAAAGACAAGAGCTCTGCTCCACATCTCCAGCGTACTCTAGATCTCTGGTCTGCTTTGAATCCCTGGCCTGCTCATAGATCTCTGGTTTTTCATTGATCTCTGGGCTGCTCATAGATCCTGGCCTACTATGGAGCTCCAGCTAGCAACCACACTCTCTTGATGTTCTCTCAAATTTGGCCTTGAGAGGTCCTGGAAATCGGGGTGGGATATGCTCAGGGTCATCTTTGGGCTCTCGTGGAAGTGTTTGAATTTTCTTCAACTTCAACCTGAACTTACATATGAGCAATTGATGGTCTGTTCCACAGTTGGGTCCTGGTCTGGTTTGGGTTCTGGATATTGAGCTTTATCATTATTTCTTCCCATTGATGTAGTCTATTTGATTTCTGTGGATTATACAGAAGTCCATGTGTAGTATAGTTAGATATTCTGTTTTGTGCTTGTTTGCTTTTAATGCTAAGGAGCACTTTATCTATACTGCTAGTCTCCCTCTGGTTTCTTTCCCTTTTCATTTCAGTACTTCTACCTCTTCTAGGGTCATTACTGATAAACTATTTATTCATAGAAAATATACACACCTACTCATTCCAATGAATTTTCAAGTCATTGTAGAGGTGGTTTCTAATAGTCCTAAAATAGATTCAAGGTATCAAGTTGTTTTTTTACTCTTGTGGAAAAGCCCTCCCCGCTCAGGGCCTTTGTATCCCTCTCTATCTTTATTAATAACCTGCCCAGTTGTGTTGTTTAGAAACTGAAGATCAACAAATGAGCATACTTTTTTCACAAGGAACTTTTCAAGGAAGCCCAGGGTACAGTGTTATGTACCTACTTAATTGCCTGTCACTCATGTGTTAGACCTCAACACTTCCTGCTTCTACTGGGTGCAGCCTCAGGAATTATGGGAAAGGAAGAGCATCTTGCACACATTCAACCTGTGAGGTGCAATAAATGTCCTCAAAGAAACCAACTTTTACAAGTGGCTGCCTACTGGGATCTCAGGAAGGACCCCTCTCCAAAACACCTTTGGACAGGCTCATTAGAAACTCGTAATTGTTCCTGAGAATTGGGATCAAGGAGAACATTTCTACAAATACTCCCTACTACCCAATGGTGTGTCATTGAAACTAGAGGTGAAGTGACAATTGCAGTTCCTTAGGGAGGTGAGGTCACAGAAGCACACATATTTAGTTCAGGGGCTGCTGTCATCCTCTTCCACATACAGTGACTCTCATGAACTTCACACCGAGCCCACTGGCCTGGCAGCAGCAAGGAGGGAGGTGAGTTTTTCCTATTTCATTCTGAGAGGCAAAGTCTGTAAGAGAAGGAGACTTACCTGGGTCTTGACAAGAGATTGCATTTCAATAAGGAAACCTTCTGGGTCCAAAGCTAACCGAGAGTTCCAGAGGAAGGAGAACTAAGTCATAACCTTCAGCTGAGGTGGAACAGGGAGATGCCCATCCTACACCCCACCTCAACTGCTGATGTCTCCTACTGTCATTCGGTGTCAGCCTCAAGAATGGTGACTTTTGTCATTCACTGTTAGTGATCTTGAAGTCTGAACTGTATGATGTTGGAATGTTGTAGGCCTGCAATTGATTTGCCTTCTATCTTATTTCCTGGAAGCATAACGATTGTCAGGGTTTTTAGAGGTGCGCCTGTAACATCTCCATACTTCTCATGCAGGATGTTTACGTGCAATGCTGAATCCTGGGTCAAAATAGTGTATCCTCGTGGATTCTGCCAGAGGAGAAATGTTTTCTCTAGCGGAGATAATAATTGTGTCTTTCCGCACAACATCCATGGATGATGGGGAGTATGTTTCCTTCTGGAAATTAGGAAAGCAAGATTTAAAGAAAAAGCAATTTTATATGGATGGTTTTCGCACAGCTGATGCCAGACTCATGGATTTTGAGCTGTTTTTATCTAGTTGAAAAATATTCTAATATCAATTTAAAATTCACTACTTGAACTTATAATGTGTACAAGATGTCATGCATTAGAGATTTCATTTGAGTCTTATAAGTTAACATATTTTAAAATCTCCCATTACTGCTAATACTTTTATTTAACAATCAATTGTGAGAATATGAAGTGAAAATAGTAGTTACTTTATTTCCACTCTCCATTTTCTTCATCTCATGTTTTTTAGTGTTCCATTTCCAATATTCAGGGTATGCTAAGGGATTTTCCAGTAATTAAAGTGGTATTCACCACTAGATATTTGCTTTTGGAATAAAAAACAGAAATGTCATTCTGTTTCCATCCTAATATCCATGCATTCAGAATTTATTAAATACAACCTTGTTAAATGGAAGCTTACTATAGCAATCCAGTACAGTCAGCGAATTTCCGTTGTTAAGTTCTCCAAATTTATAGCCATGATTGATATTGACATATGAGTCACATTTGAAAGCAACAATGGAAACATGTTACAACAACCATTATAAAACATCACCAAGGTCAAGTGAAGTGACAAGGTGACAAACAACACTAAAGTCCGATCTGGAAGAGGAAACGCGGTGGCTAGATCCTGCTGGTGAAACACAGTCTTTGAAACACAGTCTTTGAAAGCAGCTTAGCTAGACTCCGGGTCCTACTCTGCCTGTAAGCAGCATGTGAATTTTGACAAACCACTTATGTCTCTGTGTCAACGTTCTCGTCTTGACAATGAAACAATAGTGATGTGTACCTTGGGGCTCTGTGAAGAATCAAGTAACTCCGTGTATGGGCTGCAAAACAGTGATGGGTCCATAGCAAGTACTCTTTAGGACTGTAGAGAAAGCCTTTCATGAAGGCAATATTTAAAGTCGATTTTCTGAGTGGGAATTAACAGTAGACAGTAGAGAATATTGGATTTCCAGAGTCATAATAAAGAAGGCAAATGTCTTATCTTCCATTGCAGGACCCTCTGGCTGAGATGAGCCATAGCAGTCCCTGGGACCTGAGAAAATGTCCTCTAGGAACTGGACCCTAGGAATAGTTTTCTTATTACAAACTACGGTTGGTATCCTGGGGAATGTTTTTCTTGCTTTCTATCACATCATACTTTACTTGACTAAGTGAAGGTTAAGGTGCACAGACTTGATTCTCAAGCATCTGACTGTAGCCAACAGCTTGCTCATTCTCTCTAAGGGAATCCCAGAGACCATGGCAGCTTTTGGCTGGAAAGATTTCCTCAGTGATTTTGGATGCAAACTTACTTTCTATGTTTACAGAGTGGGCAGGGGTGTGTCCATGGGGAGTACCTGCCTCTTGACTATCTTCCAGGCCATCACCATCAGCCCCAGCACCTCCAAATGGGCACCTCTCAAGGTGAAAGCTCCCAAGTACATGAGCTTCTCTTTATTTCTCTGCTGGGTCTTGCAAATGCTGGTAAATATAATTTTTCCAATCTATGTGACTAAACATTGGAACTATAAAAACAACACATTTAACAAAGATTTAGGATATTGTTTTTCTGTTCCTCATGGTATAATTCAAAGTTCACTGCATGCAGCATTTTTTTCATTCTCTGATGCTGTGTGTTTGGGACTCATGCTCTGGGCCAGTGGCTCCATGGTTTCCATCCTGCACAGACACAAAGAAAGGGTTCAACACATCCATAGGAACAACCTTTCCCCCAGATCTTCCCCTGAGACCAGAGCCACTAAAAACATCCTTGTCTTGGTGAGCACGTTTTTAATCATTTACACTTTCTCCTCCACCATCCTAGCATTTCTAGTTGTTGTTAATCATCCCAGTAGGTGGATGCTGGATGTCTCTGCACTAATCAATGTGTGTTACCCAACTGTGAGCCCCTTTGTCTTCATGAGCAGTGATTCCAGTGTCTACAGACTCTGCTGCTCCTGGATAAGGAAGATATAACTCCCTCATAATGAGAAATAACCTCATTCTATGCTTTTGCAGAAGTTCTAGTGGTGTAGAGGGCTACCACCAGGGCTCCTAACCACAGGATTGGTGGCACAAACCCACCGGCCACTCCTGAGAAGAAAGATGAGGCTTTCTGCTCCCATAATGTTTGGGATCTTAGAAACCCACAGGGATGGTGCTACTCTGTCCTATGGGGTGGACGTGAGTCACAATCATCGAATTATCTTGATAGCAGTAAATTTTTGAGACTGTATGTTTTTGCCAAAGACTTAGTTGTTTGCTTATTCATCACACAGAATCCAAACACATTTGAAACTATTATAATGTAAGAGAATATTGGTACACACCCATGTAAACCCGTGTGTACATGTGTGTTATTGTGGCATATTGTCCACATTATGTTTCTAATTCATTTATTGCCCCCACCCACCAGGTTTTATTTCAAAACAAATTCTGTATTTTGGTCTTTTCTAAGGGGATGGAATATTATCTTTTAGCTTTCAACATAGATATTATTATAGCACATTTTTAGAATCCAACTCTGTTGTCAAGAGATTTATATCTCTGGACTTCCACCTTGACAATTTAAGGGCAAAAGTGCCACACCAATCCATTCACTTCTTAATTTAAAATTATCCTGGCACACATTTTAAATTATTTAAATAAGCTTGGATCATTGAAGATGCATTACTATTTTAAAGATATGTTAAATTGTGTACTTTGTCCCTCTTCTAATCACTACTCAATGGTATTTCTTGTTCTCTTATCGAAGCATAGATAATTTTCATATCTTATTGTGTTAGTCTGGGTACATTAGAGAAACAAAGAAAGAGTTTTATATAAAGGGTAAGTGCACATCAAGAAAACATCCCAACCCAGTGCTGCCCAAGCCCACAAGTCCAACATTAGCCCATTTGTTCCACACCAATTCACAAAGTCCTCCTCCATCTCAAACACATGCAATGATGATGACTACAGGAGGAAAGTCGAATCAGTGAATGTGTAAACATCTCAGAGCACGCAGGGATCTCCACATGGCTGCTCCAGCACCCAGGGCTGCATCAGGGTAGGTCCATGCAGCTTCTCCTCGGGGATGTCTTGCCAGCTGAAGCAGGGAACTAAGGCAGCTGCACTCTGATCTGACCATCAGAGAGCAAGAGACCCAAGAACTCGAAAGGCAAGGCCCACCGAGCCATTTATCTCTCCGCCCTTCAATTAACCCCACATCTGTTTATCGGCCAGGTTGGCACAATAAATGTTGCCTATATCATTGATGTACTTTATGGAAATGAAATTATACAGTTTGAATACTTTTGTATTTGTACATGAAATGTTATGTGTAGAATTCCGTGTAATTTTTAGTGCTGATTTTCTTTTTATTTTGTGGTTAAGATATGGTGATAGACCATTTTTCTTTTCAATGACCTTCATTGGTTCAATTCAGTGACATCAAATATATTAATCATTTTGTTCAGCTATGCCCATTCTTGAATCCTTCAATCTTCCTAAAGAAAAAGTCAGTGTATCCAATTATTGTTTCTTTTTCCTTCCCTCCCTACCTCCTTCCTGCCCCTGACAACCACTAATTAACTTTGATATCAATATATTTGCTTATTATATATTTTTCCTACATAATATTTGTCAATTTTCCCTGACATATTTTGCATACTGGTTTGATGTTTCATCCATAAAGCTAACAAATGTAAGGGCTTTGTTTCTCTTTATAACTGAGTTACCTTTATATTTGGATGTTATTGTCATTTGTTCATTATCATACTTGATGAATATCAATATGTGTACTTCAGACAATTAATTTAATTAATCTATCTCTACCAGTGTTATTGATGTTTTTTTAATGATCCACACTATCAAATGCTTTTGCAGAGTCAATAAAGCACAAGTAAACATCTTTATTTTAAAAACAGTTTTATTGGCATACAATTCACATATATAATTCTGTAGTACATTTATGTTAAGATTTGTACAGTCATGCCACAATAAATTTTAGAGCATTTTTTCTTTGTTGTACTCATTGTTATTAGTTCTCCTCTTTCCCCCAACCTCACAACCCCCTAAATCCATGAATCAAGTTACCATCTCTCTAGATTTACTGACTCTGGATTTCATACACAGGAAAACATCTTTAAAAAAAAAAGAAAAACCCCAAACAGCAACAATAACAGAGTCAAACAGTGGAAAATCTCAATAGAAAAGAAAGCAGAAAGCATTAAAAACTAGAACAAATTTTAAATGGGTCAACATGGAGATTAAATGATAAGGTGTTAACTTTTAACCTACCTGCACCTGCAATAATCCACTTTCCAATGCACTCCGCATGATAGGAAGGCTGCTCACATCCCTTGACCATGGTCCGAGGGGATTCGGTAGGGGCTTAATCCATGTGTGGACCCTGCGGTCAGAGTTTCAGCTTCCACTGTCATGGATGGCCTTCTGCATACCAAGTGCTCATAATTGGGGGCCTGATGACATTCCCTTGTTTGGGCTTGGATTTTGTCATTTGTAATCCTGAATCATGCAGGCTGGTGTACATCTTCCAAGTGGACTTAGTTGACACCTCCCTTACATGTTTGAAGACAAGCCTTTCGATCCCCAGACTCAATTCTTTCTGGTAGCTGGGAACAACCTAGTTTTTTTTTTTTTTTTTTTGCCACACTTTGCTCTAACACCCATATCGTCAGTGTTTCTATAGGAGGGCAAGAATCAAGTAGGGCCATATCATAGGAAATCATTTCTCTTTTTTTTTATTAAATGGGAGTTAATACAAATATCATATCAAGATATATCAAGAACTAATTGTTCTTAGGTTGGGCTAGATTTAAGTATGAGTCCTAAATCCATCCATCCATTTACCGCAAATAAATATATGTCTCTGAAGCAAACATATATCTGATATGGCTGTCAACCCAAATCCATAGGATTTCGGTAACAAAATCTTCTTCCACATCTTCTTTGGATCCCAGCTTAAATTTCTGGCAGTTCCTGCTGATGTACTGCTGAAAGCCGTTTGAATTAGGATTCAACTTTCTTCTGAGGCTCTTTAGAAAATATATATTTTAACTTTTTATGGTCAATCAGGTGAAGCTTTATGTAACAGATGCACAACAAGAATTTTATTGCATTTGTATATTTATAAGAGAGTCAAATTTTTTTGGATAATCCAAAGGACATTTTTATTTCCAAAGTACAGTTTTATATATAATGAGGCAAGGATACATAGTATGTATAGCATAACAATAATATCGTGATAAATTGCTCTAAGCACAAACAGTTTCTTGGGACTAATCTTTTTTTTTTTTAACATTTTATTAGGGGCTCATACAACTCTTATCACAATCCATACATATACATACATCAATTGTATAAAGCACATCTATACATTCTTTGCCCTAATCATTTTTTCTTTTCTTTTTTACATTTTATTAGGGACTCATACAACTCTTATCACAATCAATACATATACATACATCAATTGTATAAAGCACATCCATACATTCCCTGCCTCAATCATTCTCAAAGCATTTGCTCTCCACTTAAGCCCTTTGCATCAGGTCCTCTTTTTTTCCCCTCCCTCCAAGAGAGTCTAATTTAATTGTATTTTCAAAACCATGTTATTGAGAGATAATACAGAGACCATATCATTTTACAGTGAAATCACATCTAGCAGTGAATTTCATGGTTTTTATATTTCAGATAATAAATTTCGTATTGAACAATTTAAAGTACTTATCAAGCACTCCAGTGGCTGATGCTGCCCACTTTACCAAGTTAATGCCTGTCCACCTTCTACTTTTGATGTGGAAGAACCAATCCTATCCCTCACAACTATTTAAAAAATATGTGAAAGCCATAAATGTATTTTTACAAACAAGTGAAATCACCAATATCTAATAATTTTCTTTTGTTTCATTTCCATTCAATTTCACTTTAGAGCCACATTTGGGTATCAAAAAGGTTGTATGTGACTCTGGACCCACAATTTGCCGACATGAGCTCTAGCCTGTAGCTTCATCCTCTCCTCACTCATTGGTAACCTCAAAAGTCTTTTCCCTTTGGCATGAAAGACTTCTATTTTTGTTTATTGGTTTTGTTTATTAAATAAGAGTTGTGTCATACAGTATTTGTCCTTTTGTGGTTGAATAATTTTACTTTACTCTCTGTGATATTAGTAACGCTGGGTAATTCAAACATTCTTTGGAACTTTTCCAAGTAGCTCTCTTCTCAATTTGGGGGCATAGACTAGTGAGTGCTTCCAGAGCTTCTGAGTTTGTTTACACATTTCAATAGGTATGCTGTCCATGCCTGGAGTCTTGTTTTTATTTTCCAATGCCTTCAGTGGAATTTGTATTTCTTCAATATCTTTGGGTTTTTCATCATATGCTGCCTCTTGGAACTGTTGAACATCAATCAATTCTTTTGGTAAAATGGCTTAGTGTTTTTTTCCATCTTTTTGGATGCTTCTTGCATCATCCCATATTTTTCCCATTGAATCCTTCTATATTGCAGCATGAGACCTGTTTTTTTTCTTCTTTGTCAATTTTTTTTTTCAGTTTGAGAAACTGAGCATCTTCCTTCTTTAGGGTTTTCTCAATTAATGATAATAACTTATTTTGTCTTCTCAAATTACCTTCTGAAATTGTTTATTATCTCTACTTCATAATTTTTCCATTCAGTGTAGCTATTCTACACTAAGGAGCAAGTTTCAGAGTCTCTTCTGGCGTCCACTCTGGTCTTATCTTTCTTTAATGTCTTTGAAAGACTTTTTGCTTTCTTCCTGTATGCTATTCTTGAATTCATTCCACAATTATTTGCTCTTCAGGCATTAGCATTCAATGCATTCAATTTGCTCTTGTGATGATCTCAAAAGTCAAATAGCTTTTGCCTCCTATTTCTTTCCACTCATTCCTGTCACCTTCCTCCTATCCCACTATCATGCTTCCCCTCCATTCAGCACTCAGTAATACTTCCAGACACGTTGCATTTGATTCACCCCCACTACGAATTATATGCCCTCCTCGCCATCAATTTTAGATCTCTTGTTGTTCCCTTATCCCTGAGTTTGTAGGATTCCCACTACACCTTCCTGCCACATGTTCCACTGAAACCGCCGGTACTGTTGTTTTCTCCTCGGGATCATTCATCCTGCTTATATAGATAGACATAGGGCTAAAGAAAAAAAAAAAGCAAAGCAAATAAAAAGAATGATATCCCCGCTCTGAACAACCAATGCACAGAGTGGACCATATGGCTGATTCCACTCACTATGAGACACAACGTCCCTCAATGACCCATTTCCCTATGCGGGACAACACTGGCCTGGTCTGACCCCGTGACACTGAGGCAAACACTAAAGGCATTTGGCAGAGCAAAAAACTGGGGGAGCAGAGCAGGAAGCTCCTGAAGTAGAGCAAAGGGTAGACTTTGGGGCCAGAGCATCGCACCCCATTGAACTTGACTGGAGGACATGCGGAGAGATCACAATCAGACCTTGATCTAGTTACAGTTTTATCTTTCTTTCAAAAATATTTTCTTTCTTTTTAAAAAATGTACTTATTCTTCTCTGGGTCATTGGTGTTCTTTTTTATTGTCATCGTTGTGTTCACTTTTGTTGCTTTGTCTTGCTGTGCCTTGATTTTTGGTGCATAGTATTTATTATTGATGCAGATCTAACTGGATAAAATAGGCTGGATGAACTGCTTGGAGGAGAAAACAATGGGAACGATGGTTCCAGGGGGACATGGGAGAGGAGGAGGCGGGGAAAGGAGGTGGTATTGGCCAACTGAGGGACAAGGAAGTAACAAGTGATCCAAAATTACTGGCAAAGAGGTTGTGAGAGTCCTGGTAGGGATTCAGCAAGGGCAATGTAGCTGAGAGAAGTTACTGAAACCCGAATGAAGGCTGAACATGATAGTGGGACAAGAGGAGATCAAAAGGAAATAGAGGAAAGAAGTAGGAGGCAAAGGGTATTTATAGAGGTCTAAATATAGGCATGTGCATATGTAGATATATTTGTATAGGGGGGAAATAGATCTCTGTGCATATATTTATAGGATTAGTATTAAGGCAGCAGATGGACATTGGACCTCCACTAAAGTATTTATTCAATGCAAGAACACTTTGTTCTATTACATTGGCATTCCATGATGCACACATTCCCAACACGATCACTGAAGACAAATGTGTGCATAAGAAAATGTGGTAAGGAGAGATGATGGTCCCTGGCTATCAAAAGATATAGTGTCTGGGGTTTTAGAGGC
This sequence comes from Tenrec ecaudatus, assembly GCF_050624435.1. NCBI lineage: Eukaryota > Metazoa > Chordata > Mammalia > Afrosoricida > Tenrecidae > Tenrec > Tenrec ecaudatus. Next base: position 4,983,196 of record NC_134547.1, on the reverse strand, counting down.
TTGAAGGTAAACAAGAAGCCATCTATCTCAGAAGCAACAAAGCCAACATGGAAGAAGCACACCAACCCGTGTGACCGCAAGGTGTTGAAGGGATCAGGTATCAGGCACCAAAGAACAAAAAATCATATCATCGTAAATGAGGGTGAGTGCAGAGCGGAGACTCAAATCCCATCTGTAAGCATCTGGACAACCCCTTAAGAGGGGTTCAGGGTATCAATCATGAAACATACAACTTTCCTCTAGTTCTTAAATGCTTCCTCCCCCCACTATCATGATCCCAATTCTACCTATCAAATCTGGCTAGACAAGAGGCTGTACATTGGTACAGATAAGAACTGGAAACACAGGGAAGCCAGGACAGATGTTCCCTTCAGGACCAGTGGTGAGAGTGGCGATACGTGGAGAGAGGGTGGAGGAAAGGTGGAGTAGAAAGGGGGAACCAATTACAAGGATCTACATATAACCTCCTCCCTGGGGCATGGTCAACAGAAAAGTGGGTGAAGGGAGATGTCAGACAATGTAAGATATGACAAAATAATTATTTATAAATTATCAAGGGTTCATGAGGGAGGGGGAAATGAGGAGCTGATATCAAGGGCTCGAGTAGAAAGAAAACATTTTGAGAATGATGATGGCAACAAATGTACAAATGTGCTTGATACAATGGATGCATGTGTGGATTGTGATAAGAATTGTACGAGGCTTCAATAAAGTGATTTTTTAAAATAGTTGCATTGGATATTCTTCCTTATAACTTATAGACATTATCTAATCACATATAGACTTGTAGTTCAAGATAGATCTTGTAATGTACTTTTGGACAATGAATGTGACACCATTCTTCTTGAATTTGTCATTGGTCACGTAGTAAACTTGTGATCTTCAGAACGGCCACTCCATGTCAGCTCACTTTGCAAGGTCAGCAGTTACGTGTGCTATTTAATTTTTGATAACTTCCAACTGCCTAGATGCACCCAGCACATGTTCACATTAGGATCACTAATGGGTGCTTGCAGTTGTTTCTTCACATTTCAGTCATGTCCCACCAGCACGTGAAGGTTCCTCAAGCTTTGCTCTGCCCATCTCACTATGGTCAACTGTTCCACGAAGAGACAGGACAGAGCTTCCCCTGTAGTATTTTCAGTGAGTTCCAACTCAAGGGGCTCATCTTGCAGTGCTTTATGAGACAACGTTCTGTGGCTTCATAAGGTTTTCAGTCACGAATCCCCTCTGAAGTGAAGGTCCATAGTAACCATAGGGTTTTAGTTCCCTAATCCCTGTTTGCTTTTCCTAGTCTATTATTAGACTGGACGATCTGTTGAATCCTGCTCACCATGAGCGACCCTGGGATTTGGAACCAGTAGCATAGCTTCCAGCATGACATCAATGTGGAAGCCGACACAGTGCCACCGAGCAATAAACGGAGAGACTAGTGGTCAATATGTGTCTATGTGCATGTACACATTAAGTAGTCATAGTAGGGACTATGGGGGTGGGACTGCGGTGTATAAGGCCTGTGTAAGGCCATGGCAAAGTGTTTTAAGAGAAAGCAGACACCATTAGGTACCTATGGAAAGATCCAAACTGAGTGTACACAGATTAAGCCAGGTGAAACCAAGCAGGGCTACAACTCAGACACATGCCATTACGTAGGTGGGCCTGAACTCAGCCAGGAAGTGTGGCCAATACCTTCAATGACGCCTCCCCATCTGGAGGAGATAAGAGCATGCTGTGGGCAGGCCATGGCCTCGTCTACCTCTCTCTGGGTTTGGTGTCGTCTGCAGAAGGGGGGTTGGAGTCCCTCCAACTTGCTGGTGTGTGCGCGTCTGCATGCCTGCCCAGGGCCCATCCAGGGCCTGCATGCTCTCTTGGCTCCTGGGATGTCCTAGTTCTGCAAGCATGATTCTGTGCTCCGGTTCCTGTATTCCTTTTTTTAAAAAAAATCATTTTATTAGCGGCTCATACAACTCTCATCACAATCCATATATTCATCTATTGTGTAAAGCACATTTGTACATTCATTGCCTCATCATTCTCAAAGCATTTGCTCTTTGGACGTGCATTTTGCTTTTTCCTTCCAACAGCAGTGGAGGCTTTCCTGAAACAGCGAGTACTTACTGCAACTGTCACACCGGAACCTTCCCTCTTCCTCCTGAAAGGCTCTGGGATTACAAACATGCTTCTGCCTCGTGAGTTCTTTCAGCACCCCGACACCTGAACCGAGGTACTCCAATCCAGAAATGTAGATAGTGCATTAGTTAATTAGTTAGTGAGTTGGTGAGTTAATGAGAGTTAGAGTCATTGTTGTGAGAGATGTTAGAATGAGAGTCAGTTAGCATTAGGGTGAGAGTTGAGAGGTGTTGTTATTAGAGTTAGTTAGGGTGAGAGTTGTTGGAGTTGTTGTTAGAGTTAGTTAGGGTGAGAGTTGTTAGATTTAGTGTTCGAGCTAGAGTTATTGTTATAGTTATGATTATAGATATGTGCGTGTGTGTATCTTTAAAAAGTCCATTGGAAAAAATCATCTCTCAAATTTATTCTCCAAGGTGCTTAAAAATTGTATCATGAAGATGAGAATGCAGAGAGCAGGGAACGCTGATGAACGGAAATGGAACAAATGTAAGAAATGATAAGAAGGTTTGCACATTGAGAAGAATGTAACCAATGCCAGTAGACCATTCTGCAGAAATTGTTGAATTGGAGCCTGAATGTCTGAGCAAACACGCATGAAAAACACATTATTATGATTTTTCTATCCAGAATCTGAGCCCTTCTCTCCGCCTCCATTGATAGCCGTCTGGTCTCAGCCACCATTGTCCCTTCCCTAGATGACCACAGGGTCTGCCCCTGTCTCCTCTGGTCTATTCTTGTTGCGATGGCCAGAGTGAATGGTTGTACCAGCTTTATTGAGAGATAATCCACACATTATACCATTTTCACCTGAAAGATGTGGGATGCATTCCTTTCAGTATGCTCACAGTGGTTCACCACCAACACGTTCAATTTGGAACATTTTCTTCCCCCCCAAAGAGAACTTGTGCCCATTGGTCCTGTTGGTGTTGTCAGGGGTCCTTAAGAGTGTGTGCTCTTCTGCATTTCTGCCCGATAGTTATATTTGATGTGTGTGTACTCACCATGCAATGTGATGTGTGTGCATTAACATGTTTGTTTATGTGTAAATATGTGCTATTTATACATATGCACATCTATACATATATATCCTACATTTACACTTTTGGTAAGAACTATATTTTTAAATGTATATGCATACGTAGACATGGTTTGTGCACACAAATTCAAAGGAGCCCTGGCAGTGTAGGGTATTGCTAAAGGCAAGGTCAGCAGTATGAAGCACTAGCTGCTCTATGGAAGAAAGAAGAGAATTTCTTCTCCTGTGAAGATGTACAGGTTTGGCAGGGGCAAGGGGGCACAGGTTGGGATGCAGTGGAGCACCGATCACAATGAATGGCACATAACCATACACCCCCATCCAGGAGAAAACAACAGAAACCAGAGAGGAAGGGAGACAGCTGTCGGTGTGAGATTTGAACATAATTAACAACATATAATCTATGAAGGAGCCACAAGAGTTTGGAGGGGGGAGTTCGGGGGAATAAAAAGAGGAGCTGATTCCAAGGCCTAAATGGAAAGTAAATTTCTAGAAAAGAACAATGGAATCTATGTACGAATATGTCAGATACAATTGATGTGTGGATTGTAACAAGAGATGTAGGAGCCCCAATAAAATGATTCTTAAAAAAGAAGAAGAAAAGGCCAGTGAGGGTGGCTGTACCACATGAAGAAAGTCACCAATGTCACTTAGCTGCATGTGCAGAAATTGCTTACCCTGTGACTGTTTTGCTGTGTATATTTTCATCATGAGTAACTATTTTTTAATACATTAAGTAAAACTAAAAGAAAAAGGGTCACAGTATCAGAAACAACAGGGAGAATCCCCGGTCCTATCGGATCACTGTGAGTCAGAATCGACTCAATGGCAGTGACTTTGAGATTTTCACAGACGCACACCCACACTGCATGTATGTCAATAGGGTTAGGTTCCAAAGACCACGTCGTTACACAAAATCAGTGTGATCTGTCGAGCACCCTGAGATGGCCTAGAGCCCAGACACACAGGACTGCTATGTGTCTGGCACCAGTGCGCTCTGGACTCCAAAGCTCTGCCCATGGCATTGAGTCTGAAGAGAATCTGGGGTACCACTGCTGAACTGGAGCTACAGTTGGAGGTTCTGTGACTCAGGAAACATGGGGGTCATTGCCGTCAGTGCCTATATCCATGTGTCTTCTGCCCACCCCCATCCCCAACGTCACCCCCAGTCTCAGTTGCCTACTTCCAACGGCAGGGCAGCGAGGACTTTCTGGAAACTGGCAACCTGCTCCTTGGAATTTGAGACTAGAGTCTAGAGACTAACAACTTCCTTGAAGAAGAGCACACATGCTTGAGCAGAAAGAAAGAGGCAGCTGTAATCTCTGGGCCCAGAACGATGTCCAAACCCTTTATGCTCCGAACTGGGTCCCTCCAGGGTGCTCGACTAGAGGAGCAGCAACAGTGAGGTTCTTCCTCCGCTGCGTCTCTTGCGTCCTCCAGTGACTTGGAGACTCTGAGAGTCCCAGTTGTGAGGTGGGCACACAGGCAGTGCTTCATGCTGGGCACACGGGGTCACTCTCGGCTGGAACCGACTGGAAAGTATCTAACAGCAACATAGCGAGCCTGCCCTTCTCCTCACGACAGCCAGCGACGGCTGGAGTCAAGGCCATGGGAGTCACTCAGGTTTTTCTTATTTTCCAGAAGAGTTCTGTGGAAGACAATTGGGAAGTACTGTTCTATGATTGGGTGGATGAGAAGCAGAGACGGTTTTAGCAGGGCAGCCTAGCCTGAATAAGACTGAGACTGAAAAATTCATTCTGGAGGAAACAAATCAATCCTAAGAAGACTTCAGGTTTTGAGGCCTTAGGTATTTTGCGAGGCAAAGGGTGTCTAGCAAAGTAAAGAGAGAAACAGGTAGTCTTTGGGTTAGGCGTGGAGTGACATACCTGCAATAACTAGTTTTTCTAAACTATAGACAAAAAGGGATGAGAAGAGGGATCTAGGAAATACAGAGCATCAGAGAGGAGTGGTGGAGCAGGCAGGGCCAGGCAGGGATCGTATGGGTCAGACAAGAAGGTACAAGGGTTCTTGCCCTTCTCCTGCAAGTGTGCATATCCATTGGCATTGAATCATGAGTGGTCACTGATATCTCGTTTCTAATAAGGACAGTGTTATTATTACTGCTGTCTATTTAGGATTCTATAGCTATTTTTCCTGATTTCAAAATGCTATTAATAACTTCCATGATGTTGCAAATTGTGGATTGAAGAGGAGACCAGTTTGGGAAGGAAACATATGGAGGAACAGAGGCTCCAGAGACTCATATGTCAGACCTCAGCATTCCTGCTCCCTCTATGGAAGACCCCGTCTGTCTCCAGGATGCTGGACAAGAAGCCTCACCTGAATAATTCCATGGTCTCTTTGGAGAGAGTTACTGGAAACTTGTAATTGGTTTCGGTAATTGGCAACTGTGGAAACAAATTCCGGAGATGCTCTCATCTCCCCAGGCTTGCGCTGTCAGTGCCCCTGGAAGTGAAATGATCAGCGCTGTGCAGTGAAGGAGCGAGGACACGGACTCAAATACCTGGACGCAGTGTCTGCCTACCTCCCTGCCGCTGGCTCTGCGTGTCCTGACTTTCCCCTGAGGTCTCTGTGCCGCCAACGGGAGAAGCCAGGTGAGTGTTTTCTGTTCACTGAGAGGCAGAGTGCTGAGAGGAGGAGGTACTTGAGGGTATCTGCAAGATCTGCTGGAAATAAGGACACTTTCCGGGGGAAACCTACCCAGTGCTCTACAAGGGGGAAGATAGAGTGCTGAGCTTGAGCTTGAGGGAAGCAGAGAGTTGGGGTCCGAGACCCTCCTCAGTGCCTTAGTGCTCCTTGTCTCATTGACTGCCACCTGAAAACGCCTGGTGTTTAATTGTCATCATCAGGAAAGCTGAGTTTAAAGAACCCAAATCACCAGGTCTGAGACTGATCTCCTGTTGAGTAGGAAGAACTGGGAGGATTGCTAGAGGTGTGGGTGGAACATATTCCTATTTCAAATATAGAGGAAGGTCTATCTCTGTGATTGAAGAACACCTTCACAGAAGCTATGTATCAGAGTGGCTATGATTGGAATAGAAATGCTGTCACTAGTTCTGGGGTCTGCTGCATTAATTAGACAGTACTCAGGCCTGTCGTGAAAACATCAGCAGTCTGCTGATTGGGGGAGACTGCTTTCTCCCCTTCAAATGAGGGAACTAGCATTGAGGGAAAAGATAACTGGATACTCACAGCATCTGTCAAGCTGAAAATACATTTCTGTGCTCTTCTCCCTGGTGTAAAACTATTTCAGCATAAGAATCCAATCATCATATGAATTTATGAATGCACAAAGTGTTATCGTTAGATATTTCAGCTTATATATATATTACACATTAATATTATCAACAAATTTCAATGAACGTCTACTATGATTGCTTAGTCCCTGTATGATTTAATGGATGAGTTCGTGAAGTGAAACTAGCAAGGACTTTGCATTTACTCTCCACGATTTATCTTCTTAGAGTTCCTCACAACCCACAGTTCAAGGAACTCAATGTGACTAAATGTTCAGTAATGCCTGGGATAGGTGTCGCTTCCGGCTTAAAAGCAGAAGAATCTTTGTGCTTTCATCCGAATATCAAGCTGCATCCCAATTGCTGGTGTCTTCTGGGAATATTTAGTCTACATATTAATGGCAGTTTGCGCTGAGATTTCACCCCAGCAGTGGTGAAACCTGATTTTTTGAAGGTTCTTAACAGCTTCCTGAGTGGCACAAATGAATCGCTCTCAGAGCCTCATGGAGGGGTTGCCCGGGTGAAACCAGGCAGTGCTAAAGAAGGGGGGTGAGCTGCTTTCGAAAAGTGGCAGCCAAGCACACACCTGAGAAACAGCTCCACCCTGACACTCCCAGGCTTGCGGAACGTCCATATGAGCTTCCTGGATATGGCCCTGGTGTTTTGGTAGGAATCCTGAAGTCAGTCATTACTGGAACTGGTGATTGGAAGCATAGACACTTCCCAGCCATAGTAAAGGTCAATCTGCTGTGTCTGTAATAGGCACAGGGTGATTATATGGGAATCACCTAATGTTGATGATTACTGGGATACAATGTTTTTCTCTAACTGTGCATATAGGAGGGATCATTGGGCACAGTATTTGCCTCTCCTGGGTCCCTAAGTTGTCCGTTATTTAGGGGACACTGACTTCCAGGTGGAGGTCGGGCAAGGTCCTGTCATCATCATGAGGCTCTGAGGGAGCTGTGAGGCTCCTGTGCGTATGTGATACTGCCTCAGGTTGAAAACAAGGTCTAGGAGGCAGCTTCTACTTTAAGGCATAAAAATGCATTAAATAAGAGTTTATGCTTTCAGATTTCCCTGAGCATCTCTGTCTTACAGTTTAACAGCTTCCACGGGTCTCGGCTCACGTTTGAGTAGTTTTCCTTAACCCAGATAATAAAGAAGGGCATCATTTCTTCCATCCACTCTTGTTTCCCATCAGCAGTCAATGCCGGTGTTTCACAGCTGGAATCACTATCATTCCTTGTGAGAGTTTCCCTCCTATTTTTGTTCTTGGAGTAAAATGAAAAGAGCCTCTGCCCCGTCATCCATTCTTTCCCTCACAACCTGTCCCAGTGCAGCTCTCTCTGGTACAGCGCTCACTGCAAGCTCCTGCTCGGAATATGTTGTCTGACGCTCTATGGGCTCTGGATATTGGTCTAGAGAATAAATATTGACACATGAATGGAAACTCTTAACAATCACGCGATGCAACAAAGGATTATAATTTAAGTGAAAGCCGTAATCCACAGCTACATATGTGTCCAATCTCCCTGAATAACAGGGCTGCTTCTCTATGGAGAATCCGGGTGGTTAAATGTATGATCTTTGTTACCAGCCAGTTGGCCTCAGTCATGTGTTTGTCTCTAACTAGAAGGTAACTTTAAATACATGTCCTTACATAGCTGTCAAAGACCCCCAACCTGCTGTATGATGTATGTAATAGTGCTTTCTGCCTCCTACGTCTGTGCAGGATCAAGCACATTCATGGTTTCCAACGGAGTGGTTGCTGCATGGTAAGTGCTCCTTAAAGTTTATTATTATTATTGTTGTTGATTATTCAAGTTGAGGAGAAGAAAAAATTAAGCCAATCTTTCCAAGTGAGAATTGATGGTAGGCCCCTGCCTTCACAGGGGATTTTGTTTGGCAGTACAAATGTGATCCAAGCCTCCTCTTCCCATGCAGGACCGTCTGACTCCGCTGACTAACGTGATTCCATGGGCACTCAGGATGCACTCCAGAGAACTGGCAATGGCGATGATCCTCTTGGCGCAGACTACACTTGGCAGCCTGGGCAATATTTTTCTTCTTTTCCATTATGTCTCCCTTTCATTTATTAAGTACAGGTTAAGGTCCATAGACTTGATTTTCAAGCATCTGACAATAGCCAACGTCTTGGTCAATCTCTGTAGAGGAATCCCCCAGACAATGGCAGCATTTGGATGGAAAGATTTCCCCAGCGATGTCGGCTGCAAGCTGTTGTTCTATGTTCACAGAGTGGGCAGAGGAGTGTCCCTTGGCACCACGTGCCTCTTGAGTATCTTCCAGGTGATCATCATCAGCCCTGGTGACGCCAGGTGGGCAGAGCTGAAGGTGAAAGCTCCCAAGTACATTGGCTTTTCCTTATGCCTCTGCTGGACCCTTCATATGCTGGCAAACATTATGGTTGCCATGCACATGACTAGCATTTGGGGCAATGACACCATCACACAGAAAAAACCCAGGTTGGTGGATCATGAACTTATGTGTACTAACTGCTTCCTGCTTCCCTACTGTCAGCCCCTTTCTCCTCCTCAGCAGTAAGTCCAGTGTGCCCAGACTCTGCTGGGCTTGCATGAGACAGAGAACAACTCCTAACCTTTCCAGAAATATACACAGTGTGTGATGATTCATATCTTGGATTTTTCACTTATTCATCACACATTATGCAAGCACATGCAAAACAGTCCTATGACAGGAAATGGATGATAAACATCAGAAAATATTTATCTATGTGTAAATGTGTATATGTAGGTATATACTCATACATCAGAGTATGTTTATAATTCATCAACAAATTAGTGGAAAAATGCACACAGAATTGTAGAAGGAATACTATGATAACTATAAGCAACATTCACATTCTAGTCAATTTTTAACACTTTGTTTTGTTTTGTCATTGTTGTTGGTTTCTCTGTTTGCTTATGTTTTGTTTGATTTTCTGCACATGAAATCCAGAATAGATTGGATTATAGATAGATTCTATAGAAACAATAACTGGATCAATATTTACCTAGGGACTTTGCAGGAGATGTTGGGGGTGAACATGGGGAACTAACAACAATGAGTACAAAACGAATATAATCAGAAGTTGCTTGTTGTAATGATTGCACAACTCTGCTTATTATGATTGAAAATTATAAGGGACCTCTTCCCCCACCCCCAAAATAAAAATAACAGAAAATAACTATAGAGCTTTCACAGTATGATTTTTTTCTGCTAGGCAAGCATCAAGCAAATCTCTTTGAGTTAGTGCACCCACTGGTGACACTTGGGAAAGTTATCTCTGTCCACAATAAACTTTTGCACAAAGCTGCTTCAGTTGAACCTTGTTTTCTTGCGACACCCAATTTAAGAGAACGGCGTGTGGCTGTGACATTTTGTTTCCCGCTTGGGGAAAACACCGCAGAAACTGCTCTGAGGTGGAACATGACTTACAAGGACAACACTATGGGAAAGACTCAACTGCACGAGTGCTTTTCTCCTTTCAGAAAAGGGTGACATGTCAATTGATGACAAGTCCCCTTCTGGACATCCCTCAACCTCCCACATGAAAATGTCAACAAAGTTCGTGCACTTGTCCTCAAAGACTGACAATGGACCATTGAAGAGATGAGGGAGATATCTTAACTATCATAGCGCTTGGTTCAGATAATTTTAACAAAAGATTTAGGAAGGACGAAAGTCACTGGGAAATTTGTGGATTGGGTTCTGAACTGACCAGCAAAAAGAGCTGCCAGTGGAAACATGCGTTGAAAGAACAGCTCCGAAATGACCCAGATGTCTTTCCCAAAGTCCTTCCAAGTGTGGAGGCACAGTGTTAATCTTACCATGGCAAAGCCAACATCAATCAAGCCAGTGGAAGATGCCATCGTCATCTCGCCCAAAAAAGCTCATCAAGTGACATCAAAGATCAAGACGATGCTGATTTGTTTTTTTGATGCGAGGGGGATACTGCATTTGGAGGTCATTCCAGCAGCTCAGACTGTTCATTTAGAAGTTCTGAATAGAAAGCGTAACAGTGTGGTACTAAAACGGCCTGATTTGTGGCTGCCCAGAAACGGGTTTTGCCACCACGACAATGCACCTGCTCATGCAGCCATCTCAGTGCACCAGGTTTGGGCCAAAACAACAACCGAACAAGAGCATGCCTCTTTGGTCCCACGCACCTTATTCACTTGACCTAGGTCGATGCGACTTCTTTTTGTTTCTGTGATTGAAGGGGAACATGAAAGGACCAAGATGTGATGACTTAGAAGAGGTGAAGGAAAAAAAATGAGGGAGGTGCCGTCAGCCATCCAAACAGATGAATTTGAAAAATGTCCCCAAGAATGGAATCGCAGATTTGACAAATGTAGTAAGTGTAATGGAGATCACTTTGAAGGTAAGAAAGTTGTTTTGTAAAACAATTTAAATACGTAGCTTTGAAAAAAATCTGTGTTTGGGGGGGAACTCCCTTATATATGATATATGAATTATATACCAATAAAACTTTAAAAATGTAATCTTCAATGTCCTTTTGTTTAGAGGAGTGATTATTTCCACATCTTAAAAGGAATGTTAAACCTTATTGGAGACAATTCTCCAAGGCTCTCCCCCCTCACGCCCCCTCCGGTGTATATCTTTTAAAAAATCATTTTATTGGGCGATCATACAACTCTTATCACAATTCATACATACATCAATCGTGTAAAGCACATCTGTACATCCATTTCCCTCATTATTCTCATAACATTTGCTTTCGACCTAAGCCCCTGACATCAGCTCCTCATTTCCCCCTCCCTCTCTGCTCACCCCTCCTCATGAACCCTTGATAATTTATAAATTATAATTTTGTCATATCTTTCCCTTCCTGATGTCTCCCTTCACCCACTTTTCTGTTGTTTGTCTCCCAGGGAGGAGGTTATATATAGATCCCTGTAATTGGTTCCCGCTTTCCAGCCCACCCACCTTCCATCCTCCCAGTATCACCACTCACACCACTAGTCCTGAAGGGATCATCTGCCCTGGATTCCCTGTGTTTCCAGTTCCTACCTGTACCAGTGTACATCCTCTGGTCTAGCCAGATTTGTAAGGTAGAATTGGGATTATGATAGTGGTGGGGGGAGGAAGCATTTAGGAACTAGAGGAAAGTTGTGTGTTTTATCATTGCTATATCGCACCCTAACTGGCTCTTCTCCTCCATGAGATCCTTCTGTAAGGGGATGTTGAGTGGCCTACAAATTGGCTTTGACTCCACTCCACATCCCCCTCTCATTCACAAGGATATGATTTTTTTTCTGATGATGCCAGATACCTGATCCCTTCTACACCTTGTGATCACGCAGGCAGGTGAACTTCTTCCATGGGGGCTTTGTTGCTTTGATCTAGATGGCTACTTGTTAACCTTCAAGCCTTTAAGACCCCAGACACTATATCTTTAAAAATTTTTTTTTTTATTTTAACAATTTATTGGGGCTCATACAATTCTTTTCACAGTTCATACATATACATACATCAATTGTATAAAGCACATCTGTACAGTCTTTGCCCTAATCATTTTTTTCTCTTTTCTTCTTTTACATTTTATTAGGGACTCAAACAACTCTTACCACAATCCATACATATACATACATCAATTGTATAAAGCACATCCATACATTCCCTGCCCCAATCCTTCTCAAGGCATTTGCTCTCCGCTTAAGCCCCTTGCATCAGGTCCTCTTTTTTTTTCCCCCTCCCTCCCATTTCCCCCCTCCCTCATATGCCCTTGGTAATTTATACCTCGTTATTTTGTCATATCTTGCCCTATCTGGAGTCTCCCTTCCCCCCTTCTCTGCTGTCCCTCTCCCAGGGAAGAGGTCACATGTGGATCCTTGTAATCAGTTCCCTCTTTCCAACCCACTCTCCCAGCATCGTCCCTCACACCCTTGGTCCTGAAGGTATCATCCACCCTGGATTCCCTGTACCTCCAACCCTCATATGTACCAGTGTACAGCCTCTGTCCTATCCAGCCCTGCAAGGTAGAATTCGGATCATGGTAGTTGGGGGGAGGAAGCATCCAGGATCTGGGGGAAAGCTGTGTTCTTCATCGATACTACCTCACACCCTAATTAACACATCTCCTCTCCTAAACCCCTCTATGAGGGGATCTCCATTGGCCGACACTTGGGCCTTGGGTCTCCACTCTGCACTTCCCCCTTCATTTAATATAATATATATATATACACATACATATATACATATACACATATATACACATACATACACACACTTATATCTTTTTTTTTTTGCATGATGCCTTATATCTGGTCCCTTGGGCACCTCGTGATCGCACTGGCCGGTGTGCTTCTTCCATGTGGGCTTATTTGCTTCTGAGCGAGATGGCCGCTTGTTCACCTTCAAGCCTTTAAGACCCCAGACACTATATCTTTTGATAGCCAGGCACCATCAGCTTTCTTCGCCACATTTGCTTATGCACCCATTTGTCTTCAGCAATTGTATCAGGGAGATGAGCACACAATGATATGATGTTTTGGTTCTTTGATGCCTGATAACTGATCCCTTCAGCACCTCATGATCACACAGGCTGGTGTGCTTTTTCCATGTGGGCTTTATTGCTTCTGAGCTAGATGCCCACTTGTTTGCCTTCAAACCTTTAAGACCTCAGATGCTATAATTTTTTATAGCAGGGCACAATCAGCTTTCTTTGCCACATTTACTTATGCACCCGCTTTGTCTTCAGCGATTGTGTTGGGAAGATGAACATCATAGAAGGCCAGTTTAATAGAACAAAGTATTCTTGCATTGAGGGAGTATTTGAGTGGAGGCCCAATGTGCATCTGCTACCTTAATACTAAACCTATAAATATATGTACATAGATCTATTTCCCCATCCTCATATATAAACATATTCACATATGTACATGCCTTTGTTTAGACGTCTATAAATTCCCATTGCCTCCTAGATCGTTCCTCGATTTCCTTTTATGTTTCTCTTGTTCCCTTATCATGCTCAGTCTTCATTTGGGTTTCAGTAATTTCTCTTGGTTGCATGACCCTTGATGACACTCTACCATACCTCCTACACCCTCCTCCCTACCAATTTGGATCACTTGTTTTTCCCTTGGCCTTGGGTTTTTAACACCACAACCTTTCCTACCACCTCCCCCTTTCCCATGTCTCCCAGGAACTGTTGGTCCCGTTTTTTTCTCCTCCAGATTGTTCATCTAGCCTATCTTATTTAGACAGACCTGCGGAGATAATAACATACACAAAAACAAGATAGAGCACAATCAAGCAATGACATAATACAAAACAACAAACCAATGACAAAAAAATCCTCAAACAAAACACAACAAGAAAGAAAAGCTTGCAGTTAGTTCAAGGGCTATTTGGTGGCCTTTAGGAGTGTTTTCCTGTTCAGTCTGTTGGGGCACTAAACCCCGGCCCCAAAGTCCACCTTCGGCATTCCCTGCGGACCTTGCCTCTATGTTCACGTATTGCTCTGTTGCACCCCCTTAGTTTTTTTGCCTCAGTGTGACAGGATCAGATCAGGCACAATTCTCACACTGTGTCTCCAGTGTTGTCCCCTGTAGGGCTATGGGTCAGTTAGGGGCATCCTGGGCCTGGTCATGTGGTCCTTTCTGTGGACTGGCTGCTCTGAGCAGGAAAATCATCCTCAAGGACTTGTGAGCCAGGATGTGCTCCACTCTCTCCTACTCCCCCTTCATGCGCTCCTGTGTGCTCCAGACATGTCCCTCTCCCTGAGCTGTAGATTCAGTGCTGTCTTCTGAAATAAATTCTTCTGCGGGGAGAAGCAGGTGTCCACGTATTTGGTATTGGGGCCGGCCCTCAGACCTCTGCACTGGTGCCCTACTCCACACCGGCATGTTGCATTCACATCTTGGACACTGGGTTGAAGTCTGGTCCCTCTTTCCCTGTGGAGATATAAACAATACCCTCTGCTTGGGTGGGTTAGTGCCCTGTGCCCCCGCTGCCCATTTATTTATTTTTCCATTTTCCCACCTCCCTTTTAGTTGGTTAACATGTGTATCCCTGGATTTGATCTGGCCCCTGCCATACTACCTGGTCCTCACCCCAGAAATGTTTGAATACAATAGCTTTTTCCCGATGCCCTTTTGAACTTTTTTTAAAGCGTATTCAGCAGACTCATGTTGTAGTTGTCTTTTTGTGCTTGGCTTACTTCGCTTAGCATTTTCCTTCAGTTCTTCCCATGCAGCAATGTACTTCATACGTTCATCACTGCTTTTTAGCGATGTGTAGTACTTCATTGTATGTATTTACCACAGCTTTTTAATCCACTCGTTAGTTGACAGAAATTTGGGTTGTTTCCAACTCTGCAATTGTAAACTGTGTCACAATATACCCAGTAGGAGAATTTCTCGGTTCTATGGAACTTGATTTCCATCTGGATTAGATATCACCAGATTGATTTCCATAGTGGCTGTATATACTTACAGGTCCACCAGCAGTGGATGAGAATTACTATCTCCCCATAGCCCCTCCAACACTAGTTGCTTTCTGATTTTTTTTGAAATGGACTATCTTTGAGGGGGTTAGAGGGTACCTCATTGTTGTTTTAATTTACATTTCTCTTATGGCTAAAGATAAGAACATTTTCTCATATGTTTGTTGGCCATTTGGATTTCTGCCCCTGTGAAACTTCTGTTCAGGTCCTTTGCCCACCTCCTCAGTGGGCAATTAGTTTTTTTTTCTTTTTGGAAGCTAGCAGATTATTGTAGATTTTAGTAATAAAGACTTTGTCTGATGTGTCATTGCTATCGATGTTTTCCCAGTCCATTGTCTCTCTTATTACTCTCTTGGTGAATTCTTTTGATGTACACAGGTGTTTTATCTTCAGTTTATCCCATTTGTCAATTTGTGCCTCCTCTGTGTTTGTGTCCTTCCCTATTTCTGATCGCCTATGTATTCCCTGTGCTAAAGTTCTCAAGTTGGTCCCAATTCCCTCATTGATGGCCCTAATAGTTAAGGTTTAACTTCAAGATCTGTAATCCACATTGAGTTTATTCTTGTGCATGGAGTGAGATAAGGGTCTTGCTTCATTTTTCTACAGGTAAATGTCCATTTTTCCAGCACCATTTGTTAAAGAGGGCATCTGCTTCCCATTGTATATTTTTTGGACCCATATCAAAGATCAGTTGTCTGTATGCTGATGATTTTATTTCTGGGGTTTCAGTTATTTTCCATTGGTCTGAGTATCTGTCATTGTACCAAGACCATGTGATTTTGACAACTGTGGCTGTATAGTATGTGCTAAAGTCAGGTAAAGCAAGCACTCCCACTCTGTCCTTCTTGAGGAATGCTCTGCTGATTCTGGCCTCCTTCCCTCTCCATATGAAGTTGGTAGTCAGTTTTTTCCATTTCTTTGAAGAAAGATGAGGGTAATTGTATCGAGATTGCATTAAACTTATAGAGTGCCCTGGGCAGAACTGGCATCTTTACTATATGCAGAACTGACATCTTTACTATATTGAGTCTTCCAATCCACGAGCATGGGATATTCTTCCATTTGTTGAGGTAACTCTTGGTTTCTTGTAATAGTGTTCTGTAGTTTTCCCCATATAGTTTGTTCTTTTAGTCAGGTATATCCCTAGGTATTTCAATTTGTGTTTGGCTATTGTGAAGGGTACTACCTTTTTGATCTCCTCTTCTCTGGACTTATCCAATGTGTATAGCAGTCCAATGGACTTCTGTTTGTTGATCTTGTATCCTGCCAGCCTGCCAAACTCCTCTATTGCTTCCAGTACTCTTGTGGAGCTTTTGGAATTTTTCATATATAAAATCATATTATCTGCAAATAACGATAGTTTCACCTCTTCCTTCCCCAGAGGAATACATTTGATGTGTTTTCTTTGCCTTATGCTGTTAGCTAAAACTTCCAGGAGATATTAAATAAGAGTGGGGACAAGAGGTATTCTTGTCTGGTCCCCTTTTTCAGTGGGATTGTGTTAGTCTTTTCTCCATTGACTACCACGTTGGCTGTTGGTTTTTCATATATAGCGTGTATTGTCTTGAGGAATTTTCCTTTCATTCCTATCTTCTCAAGTGTCTTAAACAGGAATTGATGTTGGATGTTGTGGAATGCTTTTTCTGCATCTATCTATATAATCATATGGTTCTTATAATTTTTTATGTCAATGTGATGAATAACACTAATGGTATTTCGTACGTTGAACCATCCCTGCATCCCTGGTATGAATCCCACTTAGTCATGGTGAATTGTTTGTTTTATATATTTTTGTATTCTGTTGGCTAGTATTTTGTTAGGGATTTTTGCATCGATGTTCATTAGGGATATTGGTCTGTAGTTCTTGATCCTTGCCTGACTTTGGTATCAGAGTTTTACTAGCTTCATTGAAGGAGTTTGGGAGTTTGTCGTCTTTTTCTTTGTTCTGGAAGAGTTTGTGTAGGATTGGTGTTAGTTCTTACCTAAATGCTTAGTAGAATTTTCTCGTGAGGCCATCTGGTCCAGGGGATATTTTTGTTGGTAATCCCTTGATAACCGTGTCTATTTCTTCTATTGCTATGGGTCTGTTGAGATTCTTGACATCCATCGAGGATAGTCTAGGGAGGGATTGTTTTTCCAAGAATTTTTCAATTTCTTCAAAATTGTCTAATTCGTTGGTGTACAATCCTTCATAGTACTGTGTAATTATCATTTTGATTTCATTAGGGTCTGTTGTAATGTCCCCTCTTTGATCTCTTAATCTTGCTATTGAAATTTGTTCCCTCCTTTCTTCGGTTAGGTTTGCCAGTGGTCTGTTGATTCTGTTTATCCTTTTAAAGAATCAACTTTTAGTAGTAATTTTTCCATAGTTTTCTTATTTTCCCTCTCCTGAATCTCAGCCCGGATTTTTATTATTTCTTTTCTTTTGCTATTAGTAGGATTGTCCTGCTGACTCTGCTCTAGTTGTAAATTTTGTGCCAGCATAGCAGTCATGAGTCTCTCTTCCTTTCTCAGGTGTGCGTGTATTGCTATGAAACTTCCTCTGATAACTGCCTTTGCTGTGTCCCATAAGTTTTGGTATGTCATGTGCTCATTCTCATTGGTTTCTTGAAATTTCCTAATTTCATCTCTGGTCTGTGCCAGTATGCACACCTTTTGTAGTAGAGAGTTATCCATCCTCCAATTGTTTTCTCTTGTTTGCTTCTTCTTCCTTTTGTTGATTTCCAGCCTTATGGCATCGTGGTCAGAGAAGAGAGGTCTGTATGACATCAATGGGCTTAAACTTATGTCGATTCGCCTTATGCCCGAGCACATGACTATCTTCGAATATGTGCCATCTTGGCTTGAGAAGTATGTGAATTTTTTTTTTTTTGTATTTGGATGAAAGGCTCTGTAAATATCTATCAGGTCAAATTGTCTAATTGTAGTGTTTAGATCTCTAACTTCCTTGTTGAGTTTCTTTTCTTGTGATCTATCTTCCTCAGAGAGCTGTGTATTGAAGTCACCCACTATAATGTTGAGGCTGTGATTTCTTTTTTCATCCTTTTGGAGTGTTTGGTTGACATATTCAGTGGATCTCTCATTCGGGGAAAATAGGTTTACAATTCTTAGTGGTTCTTTGTCTACCATTCCCTTGAGCATTATATCGTGTCCCTCATTATCCCTTTTTATGGTTGGCACTTTGAGGTCAATTTTATCCGAGTTTAGGTTTGCAACTCCTGCTTTTTTTGAATTGCTGTGTGCTTGGATACCTTTCTCCAGCCTTTGATTCTCAGCCTATTCTTGTCTGTAGCATTAGCTGTGTCTCCTGTAGGCAGAAATTGATGGATTGTGTTTTCTAAGCCAGTCTGCTACTCTCAGTCTTTTAATGCCTGTGTTCAGGACATTGATATTCAAGGTGATTATCTCCATCTGCAGACTCTGTGATGTCATCTTATGCCTTTTGTGTTAGGTGTTTTCTACTTTCCTTTCTCATTAGTGTGTTGTGCATGTGTGTGTGTATATTATTCTTGTCTTCTTTCCATCCTTAAGCCAATGCTATCTTGGGATCTGTTTTTTCTTTGTTGCCCTCTGGGTGAGGTTGTTCCATGTGTCGGTCTCTTATTTATGCTTGGTATTTGGTTGGCAAGGATCTTTTGTAGGGCTCAGTTTCTTCTAACTTATTCTTTGAGTTTGTCCTTGTCTGGGAAGACTCTTACTTCTCCATCTATCTTGATTGATAATTTGGCTGGGTAGAGTATTTATTCTTGGGGTTGCATTGTTTTCCTTCAATTTTTTGGAATATGTTACTCCACTGTCTCCTCTTCTTCATAGTTTCTCCTGATAGGTCTGAGCATATTCTTGTTTTTCAACCTTTAAATGTTATTCTTTGTTTTCCCTAGCTGCTCTCATTATTTTCTCCTTTTCCTAAAAGTTGGATAGTTTAACTAGTATGTGCCTTGGTGATTTCTTCTTTGGATTCAATCTAGCTGGTGTTCTTTCAGCTTCCTGAATGGTTGTCTGGTTTTCTTTCATTAAGCTGGGGAAGTTTTCCATCTAAGCATTCTCTCACTATTGTTGTAAATGAATTCTTTGTCGTGTCTTCCTCTGGTATGTCAGTAATTCTAATGTTGTTCTGCTTCATAGCATCATAGCTCTTAGGTTTTCTTCAGCTTCTCTGATGATCTTATTAGATTTTTGTTCGCATTAGTTAAAGTCTGCTTGACTGTCCTCCAGGTCACTCATGCAGTTCTCTGCTTCCTCCGGTCAGTTCTCGAGGTCTGTGTTTCTGCTACATTTTTATGCTATCTCCTCCCTAAGTTCCTGTATTTCCCTTTGGTGTATGGCCTTTATCTCCTCTATCATTTCATTCTTTTTCTGTATTGTTTCCCTCATACCCTGTATGTCTCCAAGTAGCATTCTGAAAATGTCTTTCTGTGGCAGATCAATGTCTGCTTCTTCTATGCATGTTGTTATGTTCGGGACATTTTCTGCCATTCCTTTTGTTTTCCTCCTGTGTTTTCATTGAGGTTGTTGAGACTGATGGCTGTTTGTGTTGCATTGCTTTAGAGGAGCCAGGCACCATTTTCCAGGGAGTTGAAGAGCACTGGCTCTCTCTGGGAGACTTGTAAGAATGCTTCTTTGATCTGCCTACAGATAATTTCACTATGGAATTAACCTACCACTTTATCCTCCTGTAGCTTCCTTATCAGGGGAGTGCCCCAGAAGGCTAGTGCGTTGCTTGTTTCGGTGTGGCAGAGGTTGGGCAAAGGTTCCTGGCGCCAATTGGAATGTTGACGAGTGTTGTCCTAACTGCCTTAGGCCTTGTGAGGCACTAAGGTAGGCAGGAGGAAGTTCCTTCAGTCACGTGAGAAAACAAAGGGAAAATAGGAGCCTCCCCGCCGCCCCAGCCACACAAGCAGTAATTTCCCAGTAAGAAGTTGGGAAGCATATCCCCTGATGGAGGTTGGCAGGGCTTTGCCTGATCTCGGGCTAAACTGCATAGAGTGGAACTTATGTTACTGAGTGTGGGGCAGGTGCAATTGCCCTAGGCTAAGGGGAGTGGGCTAGAGGTCAGCAGTGGAGTGTGAGATAACAGGAAAGTGACAGAGGAGAAAAAATTAAAAAGCAAGCCCACTGAGACAGTGGGGGTATAGAGAGAAGAGAGGGGAATAGAAGTAACAATGTAGCTGAGTTCTGATCACTGATCATTGGGTTTAAAGGGTTTCATCCCTGCTCTGAGGTGGCAGCAAGCTGTGGATGGGTTGAGATTAAGCCCCTGCACCAGCTTCACATGGTCCTGGCTCTGGCTGACGCAGTGGCAGGGCTAAGGTCAAGCCCTAGCAGGCCCCCACTGTAGTGACACAAAACCCCCAGCCACTCACACCTTGTGGGTCTGTGCCTACTTATTTTTATGATGTTCTTCCTTTGTTCCAGAAGTGTTGAATTTCCCTCTTAGGAACTCTCCTGGGCGGATTTCTGCGGATTCCCTCTGATGTGTGTTATTAAGTCGCCATCTTCCCAGAAGTCCTTATTTCTACATCTTTTCTAGATTATTTTTTTCAAAGAAATTTAATGTCACACCACACACGTGATCCATAACCAATCCCACTGCCTTGGCATCCATCCTGATTCACACTAAGCCTTATAAACTTTCCAAGATTGTAAATCTTTTTAAAAAAAAACCATTTTATTAGGGGCCATATAACTCTTATCACAATACATATATACATCAATTGTATAAAACATATTTGTACATTCATTGCTCTCATCATTCTCAAAATATTTGCTCTCCGTTTAAGCCTCTGTCATCAGCTCCTCATTTCCCCCTCCCTCTCCACTCCCTCCTCCCTAATGAACCTGTGATAATTTAGAAATTATTATTTTGTCATATCTTACACCGTCCAATGCCTCCCTTCACCCGCTTCGGTTGCCCATCCCCAGGGAGGAGATTATATGTAGATCCTGTAATCAGTACCCCCTTTCCAACCCCTCCTCCCTCCACCCTCCTGGTATTGCCACTCTGACCATTGGTTCTGAAGGTTTCATCCGTCCTGGATTCCCTGTGTTTCCAGTTCCTATCTGTACCAGTGTACATTCTCTGGTCTAGCCAGATTTGTAAGGTAGAATTGGGATCATGATAGTGGGTGGGGAGGAAGCATTTAGGAACTAGAGGAAAGTTGTATACTGCACCCTGAATGGCTTGTCTCCTCTACATGACTCTTCTGTAAGGGGATGTCCAGTTGCCTACAGATGGTATGTGGGTCCACACCCTGCCCCTCCCCTCATTCACAATGATATGATTTTTGTTCTTTGATGCCTGATAACTGATAGCTTCAACACCTCGTGATCACACAGGCTGGTGTGCTTCTTCCATGTGGGGTTTGATGCTTCGAAGCTAGATAGCCGCTTGTTTACCTTCAAACCTTTGAGACTCCAGATGCTATATCTTTTGATATCCGTGCACCATTAGCTTTCTTCACCACATTTGCTTATGTACCCTTTTTGTCTTCAGCGATTGTGTTCGGAAGGTGAGCATCATGGAATTCCCGTTTAATAGAGGAAATTACTTTTTCAGACAGCCTCATCTTCCTCCTATGATGTCGCTGCGGTATCTGGGTTGTTGCCCAATAGTTTAGGTCATTCTCTCCCGGGGTCCTTGACAAACAGACTAGGTGTGCCACGAATGTCTCTCTTCAGGGAAAATGGCAACGTCCTTGCCTGGCCAATACAATAAAGATGGAGTCCTAGCATGATGCAAACAGTGAAGTATTTGGATACTTATAAAAAGTTGGAAGTACCAACCCATTCTGATATGCCTCAGCATATGGACTTGGTGATCTACTTTTGAAAGGTTACACCCTTGAGAACCCGATGGAGAACAATTCTGCTCTGCACACACAAGGTTTCCATGAGTTAGAATCTATGTAAAAACAACTAGAGACAACAACAATGACATAACATGAATACTAATGGTGGCGATAAAGATTATGGTTCCCTCTTATGAAAGGGGTCTTTAGGTTTGCTGATAACACAAGTTAAAAGCCTGGTTTTTAATCACCCCTGTTTGTGATCCAACTCTAAGACATGTGGAGCAACTCCTTGGCTCTCTACATCACGCTACAAGATTTGAGGAGGACAGAAGAAACTAATCTGAACCAAAAACTCTTGCTCTCTGTTGTGAAATGACTCATAAAGTCTCTAATCTCAGACTGTGTCTTCTTCCAGCATCCCTACAACTGAAAGAGAAACTTGTTGGTCTACAAATGGAGGCAATTCTGGGACCCTAAACATGTCTTGATAATTTGGGGGAATAACATGATATTCTCAGAGAAGCGACACTGCAGAAAGTGGAATGGTGAGCATTTTTTGCTTATGGAATATGAGAACATTGGCTGCCACAGTAACAACATTTTCCACCCAAATTGAGGGTGAAGTGTGAGTGAACACAATCCCATAGAAAAAAGGGGCCAGACAAGGATACTATTGTCCCCACTATTATTTAATATTGTGCTGGAGGTTTTAGCTAACAGCATAAGGTAAAGGAAAGACATGAAAGGTATTTGCTTGGGGAAGGAAGAGGTGAAACTATCATTATTCACAGATGATATGATTTTATGGATGGAAAATCCCCAGAGCTGCACAAGAGAAGTACTGGAAGCAATAGTGGAGTATGGCAGAGTGGCAGGATACTAGATCAACAAACAGAAGTCCATTGGACTGCTATATATATTGGACAAGACTACAGAAGAGGCGATAAAAAATGTGGTACCCTTAATAATAGCCAAGCACAAATTGATATATCTAGGGATACACCAGAGTAAGAGAATGAACGATTTGTATGAGGAAAACTGCAGAACACTATTACAAGAAACTAAGGGTGACCTCAACAAATGGAAGGATATCCCATGCTCATGGATTGGAAAACTCAATATAGTAAAGATGTCGTCTCTTCCCATGGTACTCTAAAAATTTTATGCAATCCCTCATCTTTCTTCAAAGAACTGAAAAAACTGACTACCAACTTCATATGGAGAGGGAAGAAGCCCAGAATTAGCAGAGAACTAACTCCTCAAGAAGAAGGACAGAGTGGGAGTTCTTGGTTTACCTGACTTTAGTACATATTATACAGCCACAGTGTTCAAAACCACATTGTATGTGTAGAAGACAGATAGTCAGAACAATAGAAAAGAACTGAAAACTCCCAAATAAAATCATCAGCATATAGACAACTGATCTTTGATAATGGCCCCCAAAATATCACATGGGAACCGGATGCCCTCTTCAACAAATGGTGCAGGGAAAAAATGGATATTTCCCACAGAAAAATGAGTCAAGACCCTTATGTCACTCCATCCTCAAGAATAAAATCAAAGTTAATCACAGATCTTGAGGCAAAACCCCAAATTGTTAGGGCCATCTATGAGGATATTGGGATAAGTCTAAGAACTTTAGTACAGGGAACACATAGGCGATCAGAAATAGGGAAGGACACAAACACAGAGGAGGCACAAATTGACAAGTGGGATAGACTGAATATAAAATACCTGTGAACATAGAAAGAATTCACCAAGAGAGTAATAAGCGAGTCCACGGATGGGGAAAACATCTTTAGCAATGACACATCAGACAAAGTCCTTATCACTAAAATCTACAATACTCTGCTAGCTTCCAAAAAGAAAAGAAAAAAACACTAATTGCCCACTGCGGAGGTGGGCAAACAACCTGAAGAGAAATTTCAAAAGGGCAGAAATCCAAATGGCCAACAAACATATCAGAAAATGTTCCCGATCATTAGCCATAAGAAAAATGCAAATTAAAGAACAATGAGATACCAACTAACACCCTGAAAGATAGCCCAATTCAAAAAATCAGAAAAGAACAACTGTCAGTGAGGCTGTGGTGAGATAGCAATTCTCATCCACTGCTGGTGGACCTGTAGGCATGTACAGCCACTATGGAAATTGATCTGGCAATATCTAAAACAGGTGGAAATCGAGCTACCATATGACCCAGAAATCCCCTACTGGCATCTACCCAGAAGAAGTTAGAAACAAGCAGCATCCAGACATCCGTGCTCCAATGTTCACCCTGGCACAGTTCACAATTGCAAGGAGTTGGAAACAACCTAAATTTCTAACAACAGATGAATAGATTAAAAAACTGCGGGACATACATAAAATGGGGTACTTTGCATCCCTAAAAAGCAGTGATTAATCCATGCAACACATTGCTGCTTGGGAAGAACTGGAGGAAGTTATGCTAAGCAAAGTAAGCTAAGCACAACAGGACAAGTGCAACATGACTCAGCTGAGGTAAGCTTTAAAAAATGGAAAAGGGCATAGGGAAAAAGCTACTGTATACAAACATTCCTGGGGGGAGGTCCAGATAATATGGCAGGGGCCAGACCAAATCCAGGGATACATATGGTAGCCAACTAAAAAGGAGGGGGGGAAAAGACATGGGTAGTCTTCTAACTCAGAAGCAACAAAGCCCACATGGAAGAAGCACACCAGCCTGTGTGATCACGAGGTGCCGAAGGGATCTGTTGTCAGGCATCGAAGAACAAAAAATCACATCATTGTGGGCTCACCTCCATGATATGAACGCTGAAGACAAATGGGTGCATAAACAAATGTGGCGACGAAAGCTAATGGTATTATTTATGGCTCCACAGGGAAAAGGGACCAGACTTTAAGCCGGGACTCCAAGAGTTGAATGCAACATGCTGGCATGAAGCAGGGAAGCAATTGAGAGGCTGGAGGGGCAGGTCACAATCCCAACTGTGTGGACAGCCCCTCCTTCCCGCAGAAACATTCACTTCAGAGGAGAGCATTGAAGCTACAGCTCAGGCAGATAGACATGTCTGATCAGAGCACACAAGTGCAAATGAAGGGGGAGGAAGAGCGAGTGTAACATATGTTGGCCACCAAGTATTCCCGCTCAGATCAGCCAAAGCATAGGGAGGGCCTTAGGGTAGGCCCCTAAGACACGACATCCCTCACTGACCCATAGCGCTACTGGAGACAAAGTGCAGGAATTGTGTCTGATCTGACTCCACCACACTGAGGCGAAACACTAAGGGGAACAGAGCAAGGAAGTCCCCAGGGAGTACCAAAAATAGACTTTGGGGCCAGGGTGTGGCACCCATTCAGACTCGACCTGAAAACACTCCTAAAGGTCAAGAAACAGACCTTGAACTATTACAGGCTTTTCTGGTTTTATTTTTGTCATTGGATTTTGTTGTTTTGTTTTCTTTTGTTGTTTTGTTCTATCTTGTTTTTGTGTGTGCATATTATTATCTCTGCAGGTCTATCTAGATAAGATAGGCGGGATAAATATCTGGAGGAGAAAACAACGGGATCGACGGTTCCAGGGAATATGGGAGAGTGGGAGAGGGCAGGAAGGAAGTGATCTTAACAGATCCAGGGGCAAGGAAACAACAAGTGATCCAAAATCAATGGCAAGGAGGGTACTGGATGCCTGGTAGGACTTGAGCAAAGGCAATGTGATTGAGAGGATTTACTGAAACCCAAATGAAGAATGAACATGATAGTGGGATAAGAGGATAGTCAAAGGAAATAGAGGAAAGAACTAGGAAGTAAAGGGCATTTATAGAGGTCTAAATACAGGCGGGCACATAAGTAAATATATTTATATATGATGATGGGAAATACATCTATGTGCATATATTCATAGGTTTAGTATTAAGGTAGCAGAAGGACATTGGGCCTCCATTCAAGTACTCCCTCAATGCAAGAATACTTCTATTAAATTGGCGTCCTGTGATGCTCACCTTCCCGACACAATCACTGATTACAAAGAGGGTGCATAAGCAAAGGTGAAGAAAGCTGATGTGCCCGACTATAAAAAGATATAGCGTCTGGGGTCTTAAAGGTTGGAGATAAACAAGCGGTCATCTACCTCAGAAGCAACAAAACTCGCATGGAAGAAGCACACCAGCCTACGTGAGCATTAGGTGCTGATAGGATCAGGTATCAAAGAAAAAAAAATCATAGTATTGTGAATGAGGGGGAGTGTGGAGTCGAGACCCAAAGCCCATCTGTAGGCAACTGTACACCCCTTACAGAAGGGTCTTGGGGAGGAGACCAGCCAGTCAGGGTGTGATGGAGCACTAATGAAACATACAACTTTCCTCTAGTTCATTAATGCAACCCCCCCTCCCCTCTGTGCTTCCTTAAGAGAACACTCATGATCCCAATTGTAAGTTCCAAATCTGGTTAGACCAGGGGATGTACACTGGTACAGGTAAGAGCTGGAAATACAGGTAATCCAGGAGAGATAAAACTTTCAGGACCAATAACGAGAGTAGAGATACCAGGAGGGTAAGGTGGAGGAGAAAGGGGCAACTGATCACAGTGATCGACTTATAACCCCCTCCCTGGGAGACAGACAACAGAAAAGTGGGTGAAGGGAGACATCGGTCAGTTTAAGACATGAAATAATAATAATAATTTATAAATTATCAAGGGTTCATGAGGAGATAGGGTGGGAGGGGGAGGGAAAAAATGAGGACCTGATATCAAGGGCTCAAATAGAAAGAAAATATTTTGAGAATGATGAAGGCAAAAACTATACAATGGTGCTTGACACAATGGATGGATGTGTGGATTGTGATAAGAGTTTGACAAACCCTCAATAAAATGATTTAAAATATTTAAAAACAAATACAAAATGTTCAAACTGTATAATTTAATTTCCATAAAGTACATAAGATATGAAAATTTTCTACTCTTCTTAAGAGAACAAGAAGTGCCCTTGGTTAGTGATTGGAAGCGGGATAGATGTAGGCACATTTAATGTATCATTAAAATAATATTGCATCTTCTATGATCCAAGTTTAAATAATTAAAATGTATGCCATAATAATTTTAAATTTAGAAGTATATGGATGAGTGTGACACTGTTGCCCTTAGATTATCAAGGTAGAAGGTGAATATCTTGACAAGATAGCTAGATTCTAAAAATATGCTATTATATCTATATTTCAAAGGTAAAAGAAATTAATATTCCATCATCTGAATAGAGAACAAAATACAGAATTGTTTTTGAAATAACACATAGAAGAAAACAATAAATAAATTAGAATCATACACTGGACTATATGCCCACAGCCTTGCTAAAGACATGCACATTTACACATACATGGGTGTATACCACTATTCTCTTACCCTGTGATAATGTCAAATATGTTTGGATTCTATGTGACGAATAAGCAAACAACTAAGCCGTTGGCAAAAAAACATACAAGTGTCAACAATTTGCTGCTATCAAGACAATTAGATGATTGTGACTCGCGTCTACCCCATAGGACAGAACAGCACCATCCCTGTGCGTTTCCAGGACTGCCTAGCTTTATGGGAGCAGAAAGCCTCATCTTTCTTCTCCGGAGTGGCTGGTGGTTTTATGGCACCAACCTTATGAGTAGCCCTCTAAACAACTAGCACTTCCGCAGAAACTTAGAATGAGGTTATTATTCATGATGAGGGAGTTATATCTTCCTTATCCAGGAGCAGCAGAGTCTGTAGACACTGGAATCACTGCTCATGAAGACAAAGGGGCTCACAGTTGGGTAGCACACATTGATTAGTGCAGAGCCATCCAGCATCCACCTACTGGTATGATTAACAACAACTAGAAAAGCTTGCATGATGGTGGAGAGAGTGTAAAAGGTTACAAACGTGCTCACCAAGACAAGGATGTTTGTGGTGGCTTGGTCTCAGGGGATGATCTGGCGGAACGGTTGCTCCTATGAATGTGCTGCACCCTTTGCTTGTGTCTGTGCAGAACGGAAACCAGGGAGCCACTGGCCCAGAGCATGAGTCCCAAACAACCGACATCATATAAAGAAAGCAAAGCTGTATAGAGTGAGGTTGGGATTTTCCCACAGCCTACAAAAGGAGAATAACCTAAATCTTTTATTAAAGTGATGTTTTTATGGCTGCAATGTCTAGTTAAATGGATGGGAAACAAGATATTTACCAGCATTTGCAGGATCCACCAGAGAAATAAGGAGAAGCTCATGTACTTGGGAGCTTTCACCTTGAGGGCTGCCCATCTGGAGGTGCTGGGGCTGATGGTGATGGCCTGGAAGATAGTCAAGAGGCAGGTGCTGCCCATGGACACACCCCTGCCCACTCTGTAAACATAGAAAGCAAGTTTGCATTCAAAATCCCTTAGGAAATCTTTCCAGCCCAAAGCTGCCATGGCCTCTGGGATTCCCCTAGAGAGAATGAACAAGCTGTTGGCTACAGTCAGATGCTTGAGAATCAAGTCTATGGACCTTAACCTTCATTCAGTCAAGTAAAGTATGATGTGATAGAAAGCAAGAAAAACATTCCCCAGCATACCAGCCGTAGTTTGTAATAAGAAAGCTATTCCTAGGGTCCAGTTCCAGGAGGACATTTCCTCAGTTCCCAGGGATGCTATGGGTAGTCTCAGCCAGAAGGTTCTGCATGGGAAGATGAGACATATGCCATGTTTACCATGACTCTGGAAATCCAATATTCTCTACTGTTTGCTCTTAATTCCCACTCAGAAAAATCGACATAAAATATTGCTTCACTAAAAGACATTCTTTTTATATCCTCAAGGAGTATTTGCTATGAAGCTATCACTGTTTGGCACACCATCCACGTTGTTGCTTCATTCTTTTTTATATATATATAAGAAAGAGCTTTATATACAAGAGCAATTAAATACTAAGAAAACAGCCCAGTCAAGATCAAGTCCATAAGTCCGATATTAGCCCATATGTCGGATACTAATCAATAAAGTCCTGTTCATGAAACACATACAATGATGCTGAAGGCAGGAAGATCACAGGCCAGTGAGTGGGAAGTCTTGTGGATCCAGTGGCATTGTGAGCATCTCAGCGCTGGCCGGGGTCCCCCACATGGCTCCTCCAGCTCCCAGGACTCTGGCTGCATCAGCATAACTCCATTAGGTTTGTCATTGTCAGTAATATCTCACAGGGAGTGAGAGAGCGTCCTGCCTCCGATGAGCTATGTATCTCCTTGGCCCCTCCAAATGAGGTCTTCAAGCTACAACCTGATTGACATGTCAACTCCACCCCTTCTCTCAAGTCTTAAATTGACAGCCCATTATGTAACTACCACAAACATATGATTTCATTTTTGTTTTCCTAACATTTTTATCACAATTGTTTTTGGTAGCTGCCATAGAACGGCCCCCGACTCATGTCACCACCATGCACATCAGATGTCAATGCTGCCCGGTCCTGTGCCATCCTCATGAGAGGCCGCAGGCCAGATCTTTCTGCTTTCATTGTTTATTTTGAGATTTAGAAACCTGTAACGACGAGTATTTCAGAGTGCAAACATGATATACCAAGTATCATACTGGGCACTATACACATGCTGACTTCATCCTTAGAACAATTTTATTACTACTTTACAGATGCCAAAACCATAGCTGAGGGAGGGGATCTGACTGGCCTGGGGACACCTAACTAGGAGGTTGCAGTCAAGTTTCCAAAAGTGCTGGTTGATTCTTGTGTCTGACTCTGAAGTGCCTTGTTTTTGTTGGGCTACATCGGCTCAGGCGGTTGAAAAATCCAGTCTGTCAGTGGAGCGCAGGAAGGAGGCGTGGACGTAAGAGGGGCTCTCCATGTGTTCTGCGTGGGCCCTCTCTGTTCAACCGTCAAGCGTCCCTTTACAAACCCCAGCGTGGTCGAGAACACAGCAGAACAACTCGTTCCAGCGCCATTCAGGTCTCCCTGTTGCTTCATTCTTCACAAAGCTCCGAGGTAGACGCCACTGTTGCTTTCATTGTCAAGATGAGGGGAACTTCAATACAGAGAGGCAAGTGGTTTATCTAAATACACATGCTGCTTAGAGGCAGAGTAGGGACCTGAACCTAGCTAAGCTACTTTCAAAGATTGGGTGTTACCACCATGATCTAACAACCAAGTTTCTTCTTCCAGTCACCCAGACAGGACTTCTGTTTGGTTATCTGTCACTTCATTTGATGCTGGTGGTATTTTATAACGTTTGTTGTAATATGTTTCCATTGTTGTGCTAAAATGTCTTTCATGTGTCAGTGTCAATCATGGCTTAAATTTTGGAAACTTAATAACAGAAATTCACGGATGGCACTAGAGTACTACAGTAAGTTTTCTTCGGACAAGTTTGTATTTAGTAAATGCTGAATGCATGGATAATAGGATGGAAACAGAATGACATATTGGCTCTAATTCTAAGAACAAAATACAATAGCATATGTGGTAGTTCCATAATCTGTTGTCAATTTGAGACCGGAGTGAAGGGGTGATGTTTAGCCTGTCAATCACCTTGCAACTTGAAGAACTCATTTGAAGGCGCTACAAAGATAAATACCTTACTGGAGGCCACATATCCTTCCCTCCCTGCAGGTCATTCCTTCGGAAAAGACAAATGTAACTACTCTAGAGCCCTGGAGATGAAGAAGCCACATGGAGACCACTGCGAGGAATGAGATGCTTCCACTATCAGTTGATCCACAAGACTTTCCACCCTCTGGCCCGTGTTCTTCCTGCATTTGGCGTCATTGCATGTGTTGCATGAGTCTGAAGAGGTATTCATGGTTTGGTACCATAAATATAGGCTAAAACCAGGCTAATGGACTTGATCTGGAGTGGGTTGGGTTGTTTTCTTAATGTTCAATTGCCCTTGTATAAAAAGCTCTTTCTTATACACAAATGAGTGTCTATGAATTTGTATCTCTAGTCAACCCCGACTAAGACAGCATATATCCCTCAAATTACTGGAAAATCCCTTACTATGCCCTAATAATTATGAGTTAAAAAAGCGAAGAGTTGAAATAAATAGCTACTATTTTCATATCATACTCTCAAAATTGATTGTTAAGTAGAAGTACTACCAGCATTCAGAGATTTCAAAATATGCTAGTATATAAGACACACACAAATGAAATCTCTAACGCATGACATTACACATTATACATTCTAAACACATTCTATACTGCAGTGGTGAAACTTAAATTGATATTAGAATATTTTCCAGCCAGATAAAACAGCTCAAAATCCCTATGAGTGTGGCAGCTGCTGTATGAAACCCATTCAAATACAAAGCTACTTTTACCTTAAATCTTGATTTCCTAAATTCAAGAAGGATACACTCTGCCCATGATCAACAAACCATGGATGTTGTGCAGAAAGACACAATTATCATCTCCACTAGAGAAAACATATCTCTTTGGTCAAAAGCCATGCAGATACACTATTTCGCCTCAGGACTCAGATTTCGCGTAGATTCATCCTGCATTAGAAACTAGAGATGTTAGTGGGGCACCTCTA
Source organism: Tenrec ecaudatus (assembly GCF_050624435.1). Taxonomy (NCBI): domain Eukaryota; kingdom Metazoa; phylum Chordata; class Mammalia; order Afrosoricida; family Tenrecidae; genus Tenrec; species Tenrec ecaudatus. The sequence goes on along the minus strand of NC_134547.1, from coordinate 4,951,967 downwards.
ATAACCCTGTCAATTGTTGTAATTCCCGAAAAGAAAGATGGACAGCAAATCAATTCAGGCCTCCAATGTTCATAGATCATAAAGTTCAGGCTTCATGATCACTAAGAGTAAATAAGAAAAGTCACCATTCTTGAGGATGACACTGAATGACAGTAGGAGACATCAGCAATTGAGGAAGGGCCTAGGATCTGCATCTCTCTGTTCCACCTCAGCGGAAGCTTATGACTTAGTTCTCCTTCCTCGGGAACTCTCAGTTAACTGTGAATCCAGTTTGCAATGTGATCCCTTATTGCAATGTGATGTCTTGTCAAGACCCAGATGAGTCTTGTTCTCTTACAGAATTTGGCTCTCAGAATGAAATAGGAAATACTCACCTCCCTCTTTCTTGCTGCTAAGTCAGTGGGCTCGGTGTGAAGTTCAGGAGAGCCCAGTGTGTGTGGAGGAGGGTGATGGCAACTCTTGGACTAAATATTTGTGCTTCTGTGTCCTCACCTCCCTAAGGAACTGAAATTATCCCTTCACCTGTAGTTTCAATGACACACCATTGGGCAGCGGAGAGTTTTTGTAAAATGTTCTCCTTGTTCCCAATTCTCAGGAACAATTAAAAGTTTCTAATGAGCATCTCCACAAGTGTTTTGGGAGGGGTCCTTGCTGACGTCCCAGTAGGCAGCCCCTTGTAAAAGTTGGTCTCTTTGAAGACAGGGGTGATTGGAACTCACAGGTTGAGTGTTTGCGAGATGTTCTTCTTTTCCCATAATCCCAGAGGCTAAAGAGGCTGCACACAGTTGAATCAGGAAGTGTTGACATCTGACACATGAGTGGCGGGCAGTGAAGCAAGTATAGACACTTTACCCTGGGCTTCCTTGAGACCTTCTTTGTTAAAAACAGTATCTGGTGATGTGTTCATTTTCAGCTTCTAAACAACACAACTGAGCAGTTTATGAAAAACAATCGTGGGGGATACAGAGGCCCAGAGCAGAGAGGGCTTCGTCACAGAAGTAAAAGAAAGAAAGAACTTGGTACCTTGAATTTATACTAAGCCTACTTAAAACCACCTCTGTAATGGCTTTCAAAGAAATTGGAAAGAGCAGATGTGCATATTTTATATGAATGTATATTTCACCACCAAGGACCCTGGAAGAAGTAGAAGCACTGAACTGAAGAATACCAACAGGAATGATGGCAAGGGTTCTACTGGTGGTCTTGACCACCATCTTTACCGAAACAGATTTCCTGGCCTTCCTGCTAAGTTGTATATGACCCTTTGGGTTACGAGTTGAGAACAAGTTTTACCACTGGATATTTACATATGCTCTGCGAGTAGCAATATACTTCTCACTATCTCCTAAGTTGACTTTTTCATTTAACATGGTTTTAAAAAATACATCTACTCTGAGTATTCTGGGCATTCACCTGGGTATCCTCCCCACCTCCACCTCTTTAATAGACCACTCATGTCTGCTAGGCTCACAGTAAAAGAACCTCACTCTCCTGGGTAGAGATGCCATCGCAGCCCTGTGTGAGAATGAGGTGACTAGAGCAGAGTTGAGGGAGCCCTCCTGAGAAGAATCTACAAGTGACTGGAGGGCCCAGTGGGTTGCAGGAGGATGCAGAAGATCACTATGGCTGCTCCTCTATTCTAGCACCCTGGAGGGACTGAGTCCTGGAGCATATAGGGCCCTGGATGTCATTCTGGGCCTGGGGACTGCAGCTGCCTCTTTTTGTCTGCTTAGGCTTTTGAGCTCCTCTTCAGGGAAATCGTTACTCTCTAGACTCTGGGCTCAATTCCAACGAATGGGTTGTTCATTTTCATGCTGTCCTCACTGGCCTGCAGTTGGAATTATGCAGCTGAGGCTGTGGGTGAAGAATCTAAGTACATATAGGCACTAACTTCAATGACTCCCAGCTTGGCTGAGTCACAGAGCTTCCAACTGTAGCTCAGTAGCTGTGCACCAGATCTATTTGAGAGTCAATGCCATAGGCAGAGCATTGGAGTCCAGAGCTCACTGGTGCCAGAGACATAGCAGCCCCACAAGTCTGGGCTCTAGGCCACTTCTGGGTCTTCAACAGATAACATTGGTTTTGTGTAACAACCTGGTCTTTGGAACCTAACCCTATCGTTATATGTGCAGTGTGGGTGTGCGTCTTTGAAAATCTCAAAATCGGTGCCACTGAGTCGATTCCTACTCAAAGCGATTCTATAGCACAGGGTAAGATTCTCTCTGTGGGTTTCTGAGACTGTAAATCTTTACAGGAACAAAAAATCCTCTACTTTCTCCCTTGGAGAAGCTAGAGGTTTTGAAAACTTGATCTTGTCATTAGCAACCCACTACACCACCAGGGGTCGTTTGAGTTTGTATATGAACATAATATGTATACATATTGAAAATATATAGTTTTTACACAAGTAGATGTAAGATGAATATGTATATGTGTACATATATATAAATCTACACATATTTACAAATGAACACACATGTGCATACTTGCAGAACGTATGCATGGTGTGTACATACACAACAAATATAACTACCTTCCCAGGTGCCACTGCCTCAGTTCCACTTCATAGCAACCCTCTGTGAAATAGGCAAACTGACTTAAGGATGCCTAACAACACTGTGTTAGTCGGGGTTGTCTAGAGAAACAAATCCAGAGACACTCATACGTGTGTGAGAAAGAGCGTTATATAAAAGAGCAATTATATATATTATTTATTTATTATCATTTTATTAGGGGCTGATACAACTCTTATCACAATCCATATATGCATCAATTGTGTAAAGCACATTTGTACATTCATTGCCCTTATCATTCTCAAAACATTTGCTTTCCACCTAAGCCCCTGGCATCAGCTCCTCATTTCTCCCTTTCCTCCCTGCTCCCCACTCCCTCATGAGCCCTTGATAATTTATAAATTATTATTTTGTCATATCTTGCCCTGTCCGACATCTCCCTTCAACCACTTTTCTGTTATCCACCCCCCAGGGAAGAGGTCACATGTAGATCCTTATAATCCGTTCCCCCTTTCCAACCCACCCTCCCTCCACCCTCCCAGTATCGCCACTCATAGCACTGGTCTTGAAGGGATCGTCTGCCCTGGATTCCCTGTTTGCAGTTCCTATCTGTACCAGTGTACATCATCTGGTTTAGCCATATTTGTAAGGTAGAATTGGGATCATGATAGTGGGGGAGGAGGAAGCATTTAGGAACTAGAGGAAAGTTGTATTTTTCATCGTTGCTACATTGCACCCTGACTGGTTTGTCTTCTCCCTGAAAGCCTTCTGGAAGGGATGTAAAGTAGTCTACAAATGGGCCTTGGTTCTCCACTCCACACTCCCCCCCTCATTCAATATGATATGATTTTTTGTTCTGATGATGCGTGATACCTGATCCCTTCGACACCTCATGATCACACAATCTGGTGTGCTTCTTTCATGTGGGCTTTGTTGCTTCTGAGCTAGATGGCTGCTTGTTTACCTTCAAGCCTTTAAGACCCCAGACGCTATATCTTTTGATAGCCAGGCATTATCAGCTTTCTTCGTCCCTTTTGCTTATGTACCCATTTGTCTCCAGCAATTGTATCAGGGAGATGAGCACATAATGATATGATTTTTGTTCTTTGATGACTGTTAACTGATCCCTTCGGCACCTCGTGATCACAAAGGATGGTGTGCTTCTTCCATGTGGGCTTTGTTGCTTCTGAGCTAGATGGCTGCTTGTTTACCTTCAATCCTTTAGGACCCCAGACGCTATATCTTTTGATAGCCGGGCACCATCAGCTTTCTTCACCACATTTGCTTATTCGCATGGTTTGTCTTCAGCGGTTGTGTCGGGAAGCTGAGCATCATAAAATGCCAATTTAATAGAAGTATTCTTGCATTGAGGGAGTATTTGAGTAGAGGCCCAATGTCCTTCTGCTACCTTAATACTAAACCTATAAATATATGCACATAGATCTATTCCTCCATCCTCATATATAAATATATTTGCATATATACGTGCCTTTATTTAGACCTCTATAAATGCCCTTTGCCTCCTAGCTTGTTCCTCTATTTCCTTTGAACTTCCTCTTGTCCCACTATCATGCTCAGTCTCTATTTGGGTTTCAGTAATTCCCCTTGGTTACATTACCCTTGATCATGCCCTACTAAGCCTCCTACACCCACCTCCCCACCGATTTGGATCACTTGTTATTCCCTTGTCCTTGGGTTTGTTAACATCACTTCCTTTCCTCCCACTTTCCACTCTCCCACATCCCCCTGGAACTGTTGGTCCCATTGTTTTCTCCTCCAGATTGTTCATCTAGCCTATCTTATTTAGACAGATTTTCAGAGATAATAATATGCACAAAAACAAGAAAGAGAAAAACCAAGCAACAATATACAACAAAACAACAATCAACAATAACCAACTAATGACACATAAAAAAAAAAAACCCCACAAGAAGAAAGAAAAGTTTTTAGTTAGTTCAAGGGCTGTTTGTTGGCCTTTTGTAGTGTTTTCCAGTCCAGTTTGTTGGAGCATCACACCCTGGCCCCAAAGTCCTCCTTCAGCATTCCCTGGGACCTCACCGCTCCACTCCTTTACTGTTCTGTTACACCCCCTTAATGTTTTGCCTCGGTGTGACAGGATCAGATCATGTGCAATTCCAACACTCTGTCTCTGGTATTGTCCCCTGTAGGGCCATGGGTCAATGAGAGACGTCATGTCTCATAGTGGGGCTAGCCATGTGGTCTTCTCTGTAGACTGGCTAAGAGCAATTGTATATTAAGAAAACATCCCTGCCCGCTCCAGATCTACTACATAAGCCCAATATTAGTTCATATATCCCATACCAGTTTATAAATTCCTCTTCAGACTTATGCAACACATTCAATGAAAGATCACAGGTCAGTGGGTGGAAAATCTTGTGGACTCAGTGGTGGTGGAAGCATCTCAATGCTGGCATGGGTCTCCACGTGGCCCCTCTAGTTTCAGCGCTCTGGGTTGGTACATCAATGTAGCTCCATGTGGTTTGTCAGCAGGAATGTCCCACAAGGAAGCAAAGCAGAGAGAGTGCCTGTCCCACATCAGGGAGGAAGACAGGAGTTCCCAGAATCCTCAGGAGAGCCATGCCCACACACAGCATGATTGGATTTACCTGATTGATGGGTTAGACTCCACCCCTTTGCAAGCTGAAAGGAGATTATGTAATGGCCACGAACACCAATAGAAACAATGAGCGTGAGCTTTCTTTGGTGTGAAGAAATGTTCCAGTTTGATTGTGGTGGAGGTTGACAACTCTGTGAACCTGCTGAAAAGGATTACATCACACAACTTCCATGTATGAAGTGTACGATGTGTGGATTAGATCTTAATAGAGCTATTATAAATAATCACTGTGGCCACTGCAACAAGAATAGACTGGGGTGGCCAGGGGAAGACCCTGTAGTCATCTAGGAAAGGAATGAAGGTGACTGGGACCAGAGTGGTATCAATGGAGTTGGAAAGAAGCACTCGGATTCTGGATATAATATTATTAATAACAATAATAATGTGTTTTTGCTCATACATTCAGGCTCCCATTAGACAGTTTCTACACAATTGTCCCATGGCATTGGTTACCTTTTTCACAACGTGCAGACGTCCTCATTATTTAGCTTATATTTGTTCCATTTTCATTGATCTATTTCCCCTGCCCTCTGTATTCTTTGAACAAACATAAGGGAAATAGTGGGACAATTCTTTAGAAATTGTCGAATGGTGCTATTGAAAGATACAGGATCTGGGGTCTTAAAGACTCAAAGTTATGCAACCCACCTTTCATCAGTGAAGCAACAAGTTCACATGGAAGAAGCATACCACCGGTGTGATCATGAGGAGACATAGGGACCGGGTAAAAGGTATCAGCAGACATATATCAAAGACATTTTGTTGAGAACAATGGGGGCTGGAGCAGAGATCCAAAGCCCATCTGTAGACAGTGGAACAATCTCCCCACAGAGGGGTCACAGGGAAGGGATGAGTCACCAGGGTGCAGTAAAGCATCAATGAGACACACTATATTCCTCTGGCTCCTTGAGGTTTCCTCACCCCCCACTGCCATGACCCCAGTGCTGCTTCTCCATTCAGACTGGACCGGAGCATGTGCACAGGTACAGAAAGGGATGGGAGTTCACAACACACAGAATCCAGGAACAGGAGTGGGAATAGTGATACCAGAAGGGTAGGAGGAACAGGGGGAGAAGAAGGGAGAAGGGAGGAAGTGATCGTAATGAGTGACACATAACCATACACCGCTCCACAGGGGGAAGAACAACAGAAAACACGGGAGAAGGGAGACGGTGGTCAGTGTGAGAGATGAAAATGATAGGAGTGTACAATCTTTCAGGGGGTTATGAGGGTGGGGAGGAGGGGGAGGAAAGAGCTGGTACAGAGGGCTCAATAGAAAGTACATATCTAGGAAAGAATGAGGGCAACCTATGTTCAAACATGCCTGATTCAGTTGATGAACGGATTGTGATAAGAGTTGTATGAGCCCCCAATAAAATGATTTTAAAAAAGAAGTCAAAAGGCAAGTTGTATCAGGTAAACTGGTTGGACATGACTTCTTTAGTGAATTGGAAAATAACAATATTACTCTGAGGTCTAGAGTGTGGCTGATCCAAGCTATGGTAGTTTCCATTGGTTCAGATGCATGTGAAAGTTGGACATTGGAGAAGGAAGACTGAAGAAGTATCGATGCATTTAAATTGTGATATCAGAGTGGAATATTGAAGTACTGTGGATGTGGAAACAGAGCAGGGAAGACAGTGGAGAGTGTATGGGGGTAAACTCTCAACATGCACACACATTAAAGACTCTGGAAGATCAAGGCTCCTGTGGATGGAACCTTCAGGTTTGTGGGTTGGAGATGCGTCTCACTAACATTCTCCTAAGTAAAAGTGATTCCCCACGATGACCCTCCATAATGATGCCAATTTTAAGGTGCTGTTTTCAAACACACGTTACCGACTATACACTTGGAGCTCAACTGCTTTAAGGTTATGCGTCTGAAGGTTGTCAGTCATCTAAGGCAATCAGACCCTACAGTCTGTCCCACCCTAAGTAGGACCCACTCCCTTCTGATAATGAAACTGGATTGTTCCCCTGAAGGAGAACCCAAAGACACCTAAGGACAAACCAACTCAGATAACCAAGGTTAGGCTGCCATCTTGACTTTAGAGCCCTCCCATCTTGTTGCATTTGTGCCTTCCTGTCATATGTGTGCCCAAGTGCCACCCCTTCCTAGTGCATGTGCACCCCTTGCTTGTCTATATATATATATATATATATATATATATGCCTCTGGTACAACGCTTCCAGTTACATATGTGATTACCGTGACCGGCATGCCCCAGATTATATAAACTCATGAGATTACATTACTCTCTCTCTCTGTTCAGACCTGACTCTGAAATCATGACAGAGAAGTGAGCCCTTACATGCTTTATCTCATTTGACATCTCTTTAATTGATCCCTCACTTACACAACCGCCCCTGAGACCCATTCAGTTGTGGGGAGGATGGTCCCCTACACCGGAACTGCTAGAAGGACCAGCTGAGCTGTCTTGGAAGAAGTACAACCAGAGTTCTCATTGGGGCAAGAATGGCAAGATTCTATGTTACATACTTTGGACATGTTGTCCGAAGAAAACAGTCCCTGGAGAAGGACATATCATATTTAGCAAAGTAGATGGGCAGTGAAAGAGAAGACGTCCCTCAGGAGATGGATTGACACTGTGGAATCAGCAATGGGCTCAAGCACAGAAATGATTGAGAGGGTGGCACCAGACTGGGCAGGGTTTCCTTCTATTGTGCAGAGTTTCCCTATGGGTAAGGACTGACTTTATGCCATCGAATGACCACAAAAACATTGCTTGACAGATAACAAACATAACCTGACTGATGTACATACACAAACTTTGATACTATATATATATATATATATATATATATATATATATATATATATATATATATATGATGTCAATTGAGGACTCAGATGCATCTGAGCATCTGATATAATTCACACTTTCAGTCACATCATACACATGTGAAAGCTGGACAATACGTAAGGCAAACTGAAAAAGAAGGAGGAGAAAGGTCACAGGTGAACATGATGCAAAATTATAATGATAATTCAAAAGATTCCATGGACCATAATGAGTCAACAAAGGGACATAGAGAAAAGTCATACAATTTACATTGTTCTCACAGGAGCAGGACATTTTCTTTTCTTACCCAGGAAAAGCATAGAATAGATACACTGGAGCCATGACTCATGAGAAGAAAGGGACTGACAGTCGGGAAACATGCAGAAATGAGCATTGAGAGGTTCACCAGCATCCAACCGAGATGATTACCAAAAAACACATAAATTTGTAAGACAGTGGAAATGGCATACAAAGTTATGAAGGTGCTCGCCAGGACAAGGATGCTTTTGGTAGCTTTGCTCTCAGGGGAGGATCTGGGAGAAACGCTGTTTCTATGAATGTGTTTGACCCGCTGCTTGTGCCTGTACAGGATGAAAACACTAGAGCTGCTGGCCCACAGCATGAGTAGCAGACAGATAACATCAGAACATTGTACCAATGTGGAATAGAGTGAGGCCAATATTTTGTCCAGAATTTGAGAAGAAGAGCAGTATACTAAATCTATTCTCTTTGTGGTGTTTGTGTTGCTCCATTTACCAATCATATTGACAGGAATCAAGGCATTTATCAAGAAGTAGAAGATCCAGCCGAAGACCATGGAAAATTCTATGTACTTGGGAGTTTTACCTTTTAGCTCTACCCACCTGGAGGAGCTCCTGGAGTTGATGAGGATGGCTTGGAAGACACTCAAGAGGCAGGTGCTAAAAATGGACATATCTCTACCCACTTTGTGAAGATAGAACACAAGTTTGCATGCAAAATCATTGAGGAAATACCACACCCCAAAAGCAGTCACTGAATTGGGGATTCCTTTAGTCAGAATGACCAAGGAGTTGGCTACAAGGATGTTCCTGATAATCACATCTGTGAACTTTAGCCTGTACCTAGTGAAGTGAAGGAAAACATAGTGGGAAAGAAGTGAGAAATTGCCCCAGATTCCCAGTACAGTCTGTGATGTGAAGATCATTCCTATTATTAAATTCCAGGTAGCCAGTCTGTCACATTGCAATGCTTGCTATTTATCTTCAGAGCCAGTACTTCCTGCATGGAAATATGAGGCATAGCTTACATGCGTTATGTCAACTGATATATAACAGTGCACACTTACCATTAAAACTCAATCTCTCTGCCACCATCAAGTTCATTCAGACTCACAGACACCCTGGAGGATTGAGTAGAACTGCTCCTGTCAGTTTTCAGGACTGCAACTCATTACAGGAAGAGAAAACTTCAACTTTTTCTTGTGGAATCATGAGGTCGGGGGGGAGGGGAAGGGTGAACGACTGTGCTTTTCGCTTAGTGGTCATGATGCCACGATTATTTACAATTTAGGAAGATTTAAGTATCCTTTTGTTTTTATTGCTCTCCAAGATTGAATGTATAAGCTTCAAAGAATAATGAATCATTTTTATAAAATTGCAAAATGCAATGGATACAGCATGAAATCTTAAGCATTTCATAAATTGAAAGAGCATTTGGATTGATCTCTCTGTCTCACACACTGCCGTCAAATCAATTTCACTCACAGCAACCTTAATGGTCAGAGTATAACTCCCTCCATGTGTTTCTGAAACTGTTCATCTTTTGGGAGCAAGAAACTTTGTCTTTCTCCTGAGTAGCAGGCCTTGGTTTTGAACTGTTAGCCTTGCAGTTAGCAGCCCAACACATAAAATATAAAAAGAGCTACCGGGGCTTCTTTTGGTTTGATAAAAGAATATCATAAAAATGGTGAATATATCACAAAAAAAACAGCTTCTTGGATCTTACTTGAAACCCATAATGATGTTCACTCTCCCTCAAATACTGTTTCCCTACCTTCAAAAGAGAACATCATTTGGCAATAAGAAGCCATGTGTGTGTTCAGTAAGACACAGCCACTGTCATGATTGATTGTGTTATATATCCAGAGAGAGAAGAATATACTTTCACCTAAGCAATTATCATCGGGTTACATAGTCTGAAGAGGGTTGGATGTCCCCTGTACATTCATCTTATTCTTTACAGCAAGCAGATAATAATAAATCTGTTCCTAGTAATGTATGACACTTGTGAAGTAGGCTGCACAGTAGGATGATTTTTGAATAGCAGTTCACAAGATCCTTAACATCAGGACTCAATGGAATTTGGATTATCTGTGAACAGTTATTGTCAGTGAACATTACATTACATGACATTCGAAACCATCACGGATTGGCATAGGACCTAGAACCAAATATGTCTTACCAGGAGTCATGCCTCATGCACAAGAGCTATTCCTTTCCCCGATATGGACCCGTGTTCTGCTGCTATCCATAAGCTTACAGTAGCTGTCCCTCAGCAGAGGACAGTATACTCCCTTTTTGGTATTGTGTTTTTATTCAGGAACCTCCCTTGAATCTTGCTCACCCTGCTAGTATATGAAATCCCAGCATCCCAGCAGTACACCATCCACCACAGTAGGACAAAGTGACAGAGGAGCATATTGTGAAAGTTAGACAATGAATAAAAAGGCTGCAAAAGCATGCAAGCTATCAAATATGGTGCTGGTGGAGAATGTTGATAATATTTTGGATGCCAGAGGAACAGTCTTTGATGAAAGAGAACCAGAATACTTCTTGTACATACTTTGGACATGTCAGGAAGACAAGTCTCTGCAAAAGGACATCAGGCATGGTAAAGTAGAGGGTCAGTGAAAACCAGAGCCCCTCCGTGAGATGACCTTTCACAGTGGCTGCACAGTGAACTCAAACACCAATGCTTGTGAGCACCCGATAGGGTTTTCTACTGTTGTGCAGAGGCTTCCTCAACTGTGAGCTCAGGGACCTGAACTCCACCCACCTTGTGATGCATGTAACCACTGAACATGCATGTCTTATGGCTAGCTATAAATATCCCAAGACATTAAAGCTTGCCTCGCTCTTCTCCCACCTCCACATCCGCCATCAAGAGGGGCCAAGGTGAGAATGCTACTGTAAAATGTGTCTGACTCCTTTATTTTTACTCTCTCTCCTATCTTTCCTATTCTCTATGACTATATATTATAACTGTACAATATCTTCATATATTATAACCATACAATTGTGCCTAATGAGGCTTTGCTTGTTAGAGGCTGGCTTCCTCTGACAGGTACCGATGAGTCAGAGCCCGCATGCTGGGACTGAGTAATTGTGGACAGGTCCATGCCCTGAAGGATCCTGTATTCCCGCATAATCATTGGCACAGGCTTCAACACACCCTTTCCATGAGAGACTTAATAGGAAGTACTCACCCACTTCTTTCCACTGTTGAGACGGTGGGCTCAGTGTGAAGGACAGAATAGCCAATATGTGTCAGAAAGAGAGGCAGCCTGACTGTTATTTATGAGTGTGTGATTTTGTGACCTCATGTCCCCATAGAACTGTCATTTTCATTTCACCTTCAGTGGTGATGACAGTTGCAGCCTGGGGAGATGAGAACATTTTCCCAAAGCTTTTTTCTTCACTTGCTAATTACCAAAAGCAACAACATGCTTCTTCTTAGCCTGTCCAGAGAGACCATCAGAACATTTGGGGAAGTTCTTTGCAAGATCCTTGGAGGCCAACTGAGTTTCAATAGAATGGAGCAGAAAATACTCAGCTCTGATCCGTGAGGGACTGGTGGCAAAACAGGTATGTTTCCCTAAAGCCCTTCTCCCTGAGAGGGGTTTGTGCTCAAGCTCTGTCTCAAACTTCAGTACAGTGAGTTGCATCACCATATACAATGTATACAAAGAAAAGGAAAGAGACAAAGTACATGGGAAAAATTTTCAAAGCAAGTAAATGAAAGAAAGTTCACGGAAGCAAACTATCCGGAGCTTAAGCACGGGGTAGTAAGTGTGTTCAGAACAAAGAATTCATTCTTCATTACCTGTTTATCACTTTGGCCTCAATCAGAGGAAAATGGATTGGAAAATGGACTCCTGCTGGCATAGTTGGCTTAACACTCAACACCTTACTGTTTCTTTTCCCTTTTGTTATATTTTAAAAAATCATTTTATTGGGGGCCCAAATAACTCTTATCATAATCAATGCATACATCAATTGGATAAAGCACATTTGTACTGTTAGATTCGTGGAAGGGAGGTGAACTTACCTTGGGCGCATGGAAGAATACGACCAGTTGAGATGCAAAAGCGGAAAAAGGAGTTTATTAGCTAGCTCGAGCTAGGGCTTCCTCCCTCCAGTGCCTGGCACAGTGGGGACCCGGCATCCAAAAGGGAATCAGCCCGAGCTCTTTGTTCTCCTGGTTTTTATACGGTCAGGGACAAGAGGCGGGACAAGGGGCAGTCAAGGGTTACTGTTCTTTAAACTTATTGGAGAAAACTTCTGGCACCAGCATTGTCCAGTGGTGATTGGTGAGTAGGTTCAGGCGTGCTTTCCTGATTGGTCGGACACTGTTGGGCTGTCACTCAAACTCTATTGTTTAAGGCGTCATCAGGCGACATCCCATTGGTTAGGTGGATCAGGTGATGTGTTGCATCAGTGACCAGGAACTTGAAACCGAAATTGAAACCTAGGCCTAAATCAAACCCCAGCTTTCATACAGCCTGTTTTAACTTTTACTCTGCTGATTCTAGCAGTTGCACACCCGTGCTCCACAGGACATCTGCTACACTCATCGTTTTTTTAAAATATATTTTTATTTTGCTTATTTGAACTTTATTATCAGTGCCAGTGTGAAGTAGTAGCTGATGTATGTTTTGTTTTTAGTCTTGTTTTTTTAATCATTTTTTAGGGGCTCATACAACTTTTATCATAATCCATACATGCATCAGTTGTGTAAAGCGCATTTGTACATTCATTGCCCTTATCATTCTCAAAACATTTGCTCTCCACTTAAGCCCCTGACATCAGCTCCTCATTATTTCCCTTCCCTCCCTGCTCACCCCTCCCTCATGAACACTTGATAATTTAGAAATTATTATTTTGTCATATCTTGCACTGTCCGACGTCTCCCTTCACCCACATTTCTGTTGTCTGTCCCCTAGGGAAGAGGTTATATGTAGATCCTTGTAATCGGTTCCCCTCTCTACCCCACCCTTCCTCCACCCTCCTGTTAATGCCACTCTCACCACTGTTTCTGAAGGGATCATCTGTCCTGGACTTCCTGTGTTTCCAGTTCCTATCTGTACCAATGTACATCCTCTGATGTCGCTGGATTTGTAAGATCAAATTGGGATCATGATAGTTGGTGGGTAGGAAGGATTTAGGAACTAGAGGAATAGTGTACGTTTCATCGTTGCTACACTGCACCCTGACTGGCTCGTTTCCTCCTGAGACACTCCAGTAAGGGGATGTCCAGTTGCCTACAGATGGGCTTTGGGTCTCCATTCCACAACCCCCCTCATTCATAAAGGTATGCTTTTTTGTTCTTTGATGCCTGATACCTCATGCCTTTGACACCTCATGATCACACAGGCTTGTTTGCTTCTTCCATGTGAACTTTGTTGCTTCTCATCTAGATGACTGCTTGTTCACCTTCAAGCTTTTAAGACCCCAGATGCTATATCTTTTGATAGCCAGGCACCATCAGCTTTCTTCACCACATTTACTTATGCACCTGCTTTGTCTTCAGCGATCGTGTCGGTAAGGTGAGCATCATGGAATGCCAGTTTAATAGAACAAAGTGTTTGTGCATTGAGGGAGTACTTGAGTGGAGGCCCAATGACCATCTACTGCCTTAATACTACACCTATAACTATATGCACATAAATCTATTTCTCCATTGTCGTATATAAATATATTTACATATGTGCATGTCTTTATTTAGACCTCTATAAATGCCCTTTGTCTCCTAGCTCTTTCCTCTATTTCCTTTTACTTTCCTCTTGTCCCACTATCATCCTTAGGCTTCATTTAGGTTTCAGTAATTCTTCTCGGTTACATTACCCTTGATAACGCCCTACCAGGCCTACTACACCGAACTCACCACGGACTTGGATTACTTGCTTTTCCCTTGTCCTTGGGATTGTTAACACCATTTCCTTCCCCCCCTCCCCCCCTCCCCCTCTCCCATGCCCCACCCCTGGAACTGCCGGTCTCATTGTTTTCTCCTCCAGATGGTTCATCCAGCCTATCTTATTTAGACAGATCTGCGGAGATAATAACACGCACAAAAACAAGACAGAGAAAAACCAAGCAACAAAAGAAAACAAAACAACAACAAAATGACAAAACAGAGCAAAACAAACAAAAAAATCCTCTACAACAAAACAAGAACAAAAAAGAAAAGCTCATAGTTAGTTCAAGGACTGTTTGTTGACTTTTAGGAGTGTTTTCTGGTCGAGTCTGATGGAGTCCTAAGCCCTGGCCCCCAAACCTATTTTTGGTATTCCCTGGTGACTTCATTGCTCTGTTCCCTTTGCAGTTCTGTTGCAAGCCCTTAGTGATTTGCCTCGGTGTGATGGATCACAATGGGTGCAATTCCCACCCTTTTTGTCCAGTGTTGTCCCCTGTAGGGCTATTGGTCAGTGAGGGATGTCATGTCTCATAGTAGGGCTGGCTATATGGTCTTCTTTGTGGATTGGCTGCTCTGGCCCACCAAGCCTTGACAACAATATTCCTGCTCAGAGCAGCCAACTCTTTTGTTCTATTTTTAACTGTTTCTAGTTTTTGTTATTTTCTGCTTTTGTGTGGCTTGAAGTTTCTCCTATTTTACCTAGCTTCTTATTGCTGATAGGAGTGTTTTGTTTTTTTTTTGGTGGCCGTGGATCGGGGGTGGTGGTGTTTCCTTTTAGTTCTTTATTAATTTTTGTATTAAAAGATCATTTTATTAGGGGTTTCTTACAGCTCTTATAACAATCCATACACCAATTGTATCAAGCATATTTGTACATATCTTGCCATCGTTATTTTCTGAACACTTACATTCTATTCAGCCCTGGGTATCAGCTCCTCTTCTCCTGCCCCCACCCCCACTCCCTCGTGACCCCTTGATAAATTATAAATTAATATCATTTTCATATCTTACACCGACTGCTGTCTCCCTTCCATGATGCTTTCTGTTGTTGGTCCCCAGGTGTTTGTGTGTGTTTATCTGTTGATCATTGTGATCTGTTTCCCTTGCTCCCTTCCTTTCCTCACTCTCCCCTTTCCCCCCACCCCCCACAACCTGGTATTGCTGACCCATTCCTGTTCCTGGATTCAGTGTGCTGTGAGCTCTTGTCTCTTATCTGTACCTGTGCTCATGCTCTGGTCTAGCCTGCTGTGAAAGGCAGGACTATAGGGCCATGATAGTG
This sequence comes from Tenrec ecaudatus, assembly GCF_050624435.1. Classification (NCBI taxonomy): domain Eukaryota; kingdom Metazoa; phylum Chordata; class Mammalia; order Afrosoricida; family Tenrecidae; genus Tenrec; species Tenrec ecaudatus. The sequence goes on along the minus strand of NC_134547.1, from coordinate 4,936,559 downwards.
GAGGGTGAGGAAACCTCAGGAACCAGAGGCATATTGTGTGTTTTAGCAGTGCTATTCTGTGCCCTGGTTATCTCATTGCTTCCTTGTGACCCTTATGTGAGAGTATGTCCCATTATTTACAGATGGGTTCTGGGTCTTTGCTCTGACCCCCTCATTCTCAACAATATGGTTTTTGATGGTTTGTTTTTGGGTCTTCTGATGCCTGTTACCCTATCCTGTCGACAGCTCATGATGACACAGAATTGTGCGCTTGTCCACGTGAGCTTGTTGCTTCTCTGCCAGATGACCGCTTGATTAACTTCAAGCCTTTAAGATCCCAGACACTATATCTTTTGATGACTGGGCATCAGCTGTGTTCTTCACCACATTTGCTTATGCACCCATTTTGTCTTCAGCTATTGGGTCTATGAAACTCAAATGGATGCCTCTATAAAGACAGTAATTAAAATAAGACTTCCTGGGGGTACAGGGGACATGGGTATCAATGGGAAACTGATGTTCAAGGAGTACAAGAAAGAAGACACTGTTTTGAAACTGATTGTAGTAGTGATTGTACAACACTGCTTGACATGATTGCATTATGGAATGGGGTGGGGGTGTCTGCATTACATCCTAATAAAATGGTTTGACAGGGAAAACACAAAATAAAACAAAATGGTAACATGTACCCCAAAGAAAACCATATGGAGTTCCTCTCCATTCCTTCCTCGTGGGGACATCGTGAGGTGGAAGCCAGGCAAAGGCAATGGTCTTCCTTTGTAACCATGGTGATTCCGTGGTGAGAAACTAGTTGTACACTTCTCCCAATCTTTGATTGCTAGTACTCCATCTAGAGTTCGTTTAGTCAGAAAGATCTTGCATGTTTGTGCAAGGAGTTTGTCATCAGCTGTTAAGCCAGAGTCTGTAGTTCTAACACGCAGTGGCTCGGGTGAATAAAATCCACGGAGATCTGTTTCCATAAAGATTACAATAAGAGTCACTAGATGGAGTGATTTTACTCCACACCAAGAGGCACTGCATGCACTTGGAATGTGTTTGAAAAGAGATTTCAACTCTTTCTTCAAAAGTCAATATGGAGAGCCTGTTTTTTCCTATAAAAATCTACCTCTCTTCTGGGAATCTTATTTAGTTCATATGGAGTTTGATATCATGGAAATATTTCACAACCTCTATAGTTGCCCTGCTCCTATGTTCATCATCAAAAAATCAAAATCAATCAGGTACTTTGTGTGCCTCCGTGCCTCTATTAACAAAGTACCTTATGATAGTGCTCAGGGGTATTAGAATAATCAAAATATACCATTTTGATAGGAGGACATCTGCAACAAGCAGAGAATCCACTGAGACGCACATGCCAGGCCCTCCAGGCTCTGACCTCAGCTTCCCGTAGGCCCTTCAGCAGAGCCCGTCAGCCTCCATGGGATGTGGAAAAGGAAAACTTTCCAAAACTCTCCCATGGTCCCTTTGGAGAAATTCACCAGACACTGGAGTTTCCAGGAATCAGGTGTACAACCAACTTTTTCAAAAACATTTCCTAACTACCCAACTGAGAACTGTCAAGGCTGTTCCAGATGAGATAATAATTGCAGTTCTGTGGGGAGGTGAGGTCACACAATCTCTAGTCCATATCTCTGGGTGTGCCAGGTGCTCTTTCACACCTGTATTGGCTCATGTGAGCATCGCTGATACCAGCGTCTGTAGCAGGTGGGAGTCAGGTGAGTGTTTTCTGTCAGCACAGAGGCAGCTTCCATAGGAGAAAGAGGAGGACCAGGAGATGGGAGAATGCTGATGATTCCATCAGGGGTAGAAGTCACCCACCAGAATGGAACACAGTTCCTGAGATCTGAGCTGAGCTTTTGGAAGGAGACTGAAGGGCTGAGGCACGACTCCAATTCCTGACTCTTCCTAAGGTATGAAACCCTCACGGAATGCGGCACTTGATGATGGAGCCAAGTGGTATAAGACCTGATTTATATGGTGCTTCAAAGTGTTCATTTACAATCAGTCTGCCATTCACTATGGTGTATCAGTAGCAAAAAGGCCATTTCTGGAGTTCTATCGTTATCACTGTAAACGTTCTATGCCTGTAGCAATGTGTATCGTGAAGCCAATGGAATTATGTAATCACCCACAGAGACCGAGTACGTTGGCATCAATGGACAAAATGAAATTACTTGTCTCTAATTTGGATGTGATGTGCTTACTGATGGCAGCAAATGTGTTGCCACTGAAAATTTATGTCTCCTGTTACGGGATAATGGTGAGAATATTTTCCACCAGCATGAGAAAAAGAGCTTTTAAGAAAACTTTATTTTCCTAATAGAGCATTTCAGAGAGCAGGAAATGGCTCAGGACTCCATGACATCGATTGAAGTCGTGTTTTTCTTGTTATATTTTCTCTGGTTGAAAAATTATCTGATGCTGTTTTCCAGGTCATTACTCATCTCTCTTCTCCTCAACATACGCAACGCATAAGTTTCCATCTCTCCAGTTTCTATATTGCAATTTCTTATGCTTTCTGTCTTTGCCAAAACCAAGATTAATTATAGTTACTCTTCATTTTTCAGAAACAACCAATATAGGATTACATGGTCTCTAATGGAAATCAATTTCGTTTTTACCCTCAGACACTCTAGTTATGCTCTTTTAACTATGCTTTACATCGCAGGATCCTTTTGTAAAATAATTTCTGTAATGGATGGTCTTATAATTTAACTGTGTTTTGATTCCTGGTGAAAAATATTTGAATGATTCTTTTTTTTTAATTTTTTGAATGATTCTATTACCATGGTAGTATTTATTTTTTTAAAAAAACTTCAATCTAGTCATATAACAGTATTCAGGGCATTTAATTAAATTTGTTATTAAAATTATACGAAAGTCTGTAAACCTTGATCCATTAGTCATACTGCTCCTTGGAATAAATACCAAGAACCAATAGAAAATGATCACACCTGAACTTATGTAATATATTTAATGTGTTACAGGTGTTTGGGTTAGTTGAAGAGCCTGAGAAAGAGAGGTATGCGAGAATAACACAACAATAAACTATCCATGTGACTGCAACCAGGTTCTTCTGGTTCAAATCTCCATTCGACCTCTTCTAGATGAATCCTTCAACTTCCCTGTGGGTAAGTCCTCTTTGTCTGACCAAGAAGAAGAGTACTTGCTCCAACAAGAAAAAGCCACGAATACTAAATAATTTAGAATAGGAGCGTATTCATAGCAGTGACTAAATACATTTTTGTCATGCTCCAAAGAAAACCTGAACATATTTGGATTTTTATTTACAACAGCAACCAGCACAACAGATAGATAAATAGATCATGGATACTTATGGAAAGATCTCAACGGATTTGATCATACCAATGATCCACGTATTTCAGATAGTCATTGGAGCCATGGGGAATTTCTCACTCATCATTCATTACATTTGCCTGTACTTTCACGGATGCAAGTCACGGTCCACAGACTTAACTCTCCGAAATCTGATTGTGGCTAATTCCTTGGTGATTCTCTCCAAAGGAGTCCCCCAGACAATTGCAGCATTTGGACTGAAAGACTTCCACAATGATCTCGAATGCCAAATTGTTTTATACATTCACAGAGTGGCCAGGGGTGTGTCCATTGGCAGCACCTGCCTGTTGAGTGCCTTCCAAGCCATTACCATCAACCCCAGGAACTCCAGGTGGCCATACTTCAAGATAAAAGCCCGAAAATATATTGGTCTCTCCAATAAACTCTTATGGGTGCTACAGGTGTTGGTCAGTGCCAGTTTCCCTATTTATACGGCTGTGAAATACAGCAACAAAACCATAACAAAGAAAAATAACCGGGGGTTCTGTTGTTTGCCATTCAATGACAACAATACCTTCACACTCTTTATTGTGTTGATATCCTCCTTTGATGTTTCATGTGTAGTCATTATGTCCTGGGCCAGTGGATCCATGGTTTCCGTCCTGTACAGACATAAGCAGCAGGTCAGCCACATTCATAGGAACAGCCTCTCACACAGATGCTCCCCTGAGACCCGAGCTTCCCAAAGCATCATTCTCCTGGTGAGCACCTTTGTATTCTTTTATGGATTTTCTTCCATTATTTATGCTTATTTGGCTCTTGTGGATAATTATAGTCCATGGCTGGCTGATCTGTCTAAATTAATAAGTGAGTTTTTCCCAACAATCAGCCCCTTTATTCTCATGAGCAGCAAGACCCATGTAATGAAAATATGTTGTGTTTGTTGTGGGAGGAAAGTGCCATTTCCGCCTCTTGTATGAAAAGTCTATTTGTATATTTTTCGCCATGTTCAGTCATTAATGAGCTCATCCCTCAGACTACCTTAAAAACAATGTTGGACCCATACCATTGCAGAGAGAATGATGAACTAGACAGAGTGAGATATTTCCCCAGTGACAAACAATAGTTGTAAATCACATTAGCAGTAGTAAATGAAATGGTCTGTCATTGCTATTCAAGCAACTACAGGATTCAATTGTATTGATAGTTGCAGTGGAAAACTTTACTTAGGGCAATAATTAAATGATTACTCAGTTCTGAAATAATGTGGTGATGGTGGTTGCTGTAAAGTCTTCTTCAACTCAAGTCAATTTTAACTTACCAGCTGGTGAAATGTTGCCTAGTCCTGCAACGTCTTCACAATTAGTTGTGTATTTCAACTCCTCGTTATACCCTGTATGCTAACCCATCTCATGGAATGTGGACCTATTTGTAGATTACCCTCGAACACATACACATGATGAATTTTATCCCTCCTGGTGGTGCAGCAAGCACCCAATGTAAAAGAGACTAAATCTCAACACTCCTAATGCGAAAGATCTCTTGACTCTTTCTCCAAGGCTGATGAAATAATGGAGACTTACTAGCATTGTCTTAGAGTGTGTATTGTTAATCTATGAGGTAAACAGTTTGGAATAATAGCTAGACATGGAAAAGGTGACATTCAAAAAATAGGAATCATCTGGGATGGCATTTTGGGAAACTGGTTCCATGGTGAGGGATACAGCCCCATATTACAATATTGTAATGGAAGTGGCCTGGAGCACATTGGAAGAATAATTAGCCTAATGTTATCGAAGGAATTGGAGGTCAGAGTCTCAATTTTGTCCTCTACACCCTAAGAGGAATGGAGGGCATGTATTAGATGAGAATGCTCATGCAGAGTGGTTGACGTGTAATACGTTTTCATATGAACTATGGACAAATGAGATGTGGGAGAACAAATAAAAGCATACTACGATGTGTATTGAGCTGAGAAAACTATGGTAAGTGATATGAGCCAGTCAAACATATTTTGTGATCCAACTGAGAACTATTTAGAAAAGGCCAATATGTAAAGATCATTTATGATGACCAGGGGTGGATAGGATGGGAAAAAGAGGACTTGAACTTTTCATTGTTGTGAGAATAATCCTTGTCATTCTTGTGATCATGCTGGTGCTGACTCAAAGGCAACTAACAATTATAATATCACCCAGACAGTGGGGGCTCAGGGAGACAAGTCTCACTTTCTATGTATGAGACTCAGTTTGACAATGTGTGCAGGAGTCTAATGGATCACGTGAACATGACAGTCGGTGATCCTAAGATAAACAGAATGACGTGTACCACTCCCATGTGCTCTGAAAGGATTCCTGTTAAAAGATTCTGGATAGAGTGAGAGAAAATGTGGCCCCAGACCCAAAATTATACAACAAACTAGCCATAGTGGTTAGATAGACCCTGAGACTATGATCCTACGTCACCCTTCCAGTCTAGAAACGAACTTACCGCTATCACTCAGTTTCTGAACTAAACAAAAGATCTTTAAGAAAAGCAATGACACAAGAGAGGTACCCATACTATCTGAGATCAAAAAGGCAGCATTTTCCCAAGTTCATCAGGGTTCAGGTGGAGTGGAACCTGGAAACAATTGGAAGAAGCGAGTTAAGTAGTGTTTTATTGTGAATGCAATGAATGAGATAAAACAAAATGCATATGAATTGCTGAATGGAAAACTGATCTGCTTTTACAACTTTCACCCAATTCAAAATAATAAGAATAAAGAGAAAGAGAGTTTGAACTCAGCTAGAAATCCTCATGGGCAGCCAGCAGGTGTCTTTGGAGCCTTGCAAGTTGCTCCACTAATGAATAGATTTCATCCAAGTTTCCACACTAAGACAAACACTATAGATCGCAAGGGTCTCATCCTCAACTGATCGTGGTTCAACTTTCTGTTGGCATGAGTTGGGAACCAATGATGGCAATTAAGAACAATTTCAGTGTAATCATTAAGTTTTCTGTGCCAGGATGGCACCTGTAGGAAGATATGGGTGGAGTTTAGCCTATCAATCAGGTCACAGCCTGATGGTGCCTCCTTGTGGTCTTGAGCAATTCATAAGGAGAGTCCTGGGAATCTTTCTCCTCTCCCTGTGCCTTCACCTTCCTCTTGAGGAGCTATGCTGAGACCTGTACAAACGCTGGACATGCTTACACTGCCATTGGATCCACAAGACTGAGTAACCACCAGCCTCTGATCATTGCATGTGGCTTTGTGAGTCAGAAGAGGGATTCGTGGATTATTGGACTTGTGGACTAGTACCAGTCTTATGGATTTGATTGGGACTGGGCTGGGATGTTCTCTCTATGTGTAATTCTTCTTAATATAAAGTGCTCTCTCACACATATATGAGTCACTGGACTTTTTTCTGTAGTCCCCTAACACACTCAATTTAATTATTCTCTTATTTTTCTGAGTAGTGTTATTGGTCTGTGCATGTTTAAAGTTGGCTCATTTAATTACAAACCAGTGAGGATTAAAATATTTTTTATTATTGATCTATCTATAATCCCATTTGAGCATATTCAGAAAACACAGACTAGATAACAACCCTTGGGAATCTGTTGGGATTTTCCACTGGGTACAGTAAGTGGTCAATTTTGGTACGTGTGCAACATGCTCTTTTAAAAATGTATGTTCCTTTCTTGAAGTGTAGGACTGTCTATATACCTATTAGACTAATAAATTGATGGACTTATTCACAAATTAAGCCTGTGGATATCTTCACAGACTTGTTAAATCAGCTCTTCAGTTGTTTGTTTCTTCATCTACATTCTGACATATAGACACCATAGGATAAAGTAGTACAGCCTGAGAACATTTCCTACCTTGTAGTTTGTATGGAAGTCGATCACCATGAGTTTCTTCCAGGGAGTAGCTGGTGGATTCAAACAGATAACCTTATGGTTCATAGCCAAGTGCTAAACCATGTGGCCATTGGAATTGCTTAACTAGGAGTGTGCCATTTTCAAACTGTTATTCTGACTTACACACTTTTTCCATTAGTTCTGTCATTTTTGTCTTATAATCAGTTGAAATCATACATGGCTTCAAATTAACTTGTATTATATTTCTTTTTTTCATTTCTTTTTATTTTTTAACTTTCAAAAATCATTTTATTGAAGGCTCATACAATTCTCACCACAATCCATACATACATCCATTTTGTGAAGGACATATGTACATTTGTTGCCATCATCGTTCTCAAAACATTTGACTTCTACTTGAGCCCTAAATATTGGCTCCCCATTTTCCCCCTCCCTCGCCACTGCACCCTCCATCATGAACCCTTGATAATTAAATTATTATTATTTTGTCATATGTTACCTGTCTGAGGTCTCCCCCCGCCCTCTTCTCTGCTGTCCATCCCTCAGGGAGGAGGCTATACATAGATTCTTGTAATCGGTTCCCCCTTTCTACCTCACATTCCCTCCACCCTCCAGGCATTGCCACTCTCACCACTGGTCTTGAAGGGAACATCTGTCCTGGATCCCCCATGTCCCCAGTTGCTATCTGTACCAGTGTAATCCTCTGGTCTAGCCAGATTTGTAAGGTAGAATTGGGATCATGATTGTAAGGGGAAGGAAGCATTTAAGAACTAAAGGAAAGTTATATGTTTCATTGTTTCTACCCTGCACCCTGACTGGCTAATCTCCTCCCCACAACCCTTCAGTAAGGGGGTGTCCAGTTGCCTACCGATGGACTTTGAATCTCCACTCTGTACTCACCCTCATTTACAATGATATGATTTTTTTGTTCTGATGATGCTTGATACCTGATGCCTTCGACAGCTCGTGCTCACACAGGCTGGAGTGCTTCTCCAATATGGGCTTTGTTGCTTATGAGCTAGATGGCCACTTGTTTATCTTCAAGCCTTTAAGACCCCAGACACTATATCTTTCATAGCCGGGCACCATCAGCTTTCTTCACCACATTTGCTTATGCACACATTTGTCTTCAGTGATCATATCGGGAAGGTGGGCACCCACTGATATGATTTTTTGTTCTTTGATGTCTGATAACTGGTCCCTTCTACACCATCAGCTTTCTTCACCACATTTGTTTATGCACACATTTTTCTTCTGCAATCATGTCGGGAATGTGTGCATCATTGAACGCCAATTTAATAGAAAAACATGTTCTTGCATTGAATAAGCATTTGAGTGGAGGCCCAATGTCCATTGACTGCCTTAATCCTAAACCTGCACATAGATCTATTTCCCCACACTCCTTCATAAATATATTTACATGTGTACATGCCAGTATTCAGACCTCTATAAATACCCTTTGTCACCTAGCTCTTTCCTCTATTTCCTTTTACTTTCCTCTTGTCTCAGTATCATGCTCAGCCTTCACTTGGGTTTCAGTAATTTCTCTCGGTTACATTGCCCTTGCTGAATCCCTACCAGGCCTCTCACACCCTCCTTGCCACTAATTTTGGATCACTTGTTGCTCCCCTGTCCCTGAGTTGGTCAGCACCATCTCCTTACCCCCACCTCCCCTCTCCCATGTCCCCCACGGAACCATTGGTCCCATTGTTTCCTCCTCCAGAGTATTCATCCAGCCGATCTTATCTAGATAGATCTCTAGAGAAAATAATATGCACCAAACATTAAGGCATAGCAAGACAGGTGACGAATGAGAACACAGCAATGACAAAAAAGAGGAAAATCAATGACCCATAAAAGAATAAATTAATTAAAAGAAAAAAACCCTGTAAATAGATCAAGGTCTGATTTTTTTTTTCCACAAGAGAAAAGCTTGTAGTTAGTTCAGGGATCGTTTGCTGGCCCTTAGGAGCGTTTTCCAGTCCAGTCTGTTGGGGCACCACGCCCTGGCCCCAAAGTCCACTTTCAGCATTCCCTGGGGACCTTGCCACTCCAGTCCCTTGCTGTTCCGCTGCACTCCCCCAGTGATTTGCCTCGGTGTGGTGGGATCAGGTCAGGTGCAATTCCCACACTGTGTCTCCGGTGCTGTCCCCTGTATCGCCCTTAGTCACTGAGGGGCATCATGTCTCATAGTGGGGCCAGCCATGTTGTTCTCTCTGTGGACTGGCTGCTCTACTCAGGAACATCATCATCACGGCCTGGTGGGCCAGGCTGTGCTCCACTCTCTCCTCCTGCCCCTTCATCTGCTCCCGTGTGCTCTGATCAAATATGTCCACCTCCCAGAGCTGCAGAGTCAATGTCGTCCTTTGGAACAAATTTTTTTCGGGGGAGGGGCAGGAATCCACTTAATTTATGGTGCTGGGGCCAGCCTCCCAGACCTCTCCACCGGTTCCCTCCTCCACGCCGGGATATTGCATTCACACCTTGCGACACTGGGTTGAAGTCTGGTCCCACTTTCCCTGTGGAGATATAAACAATACCCTCCCCTTGGGTGGATTAAAGGATGAATACAAGGAAGAAAAGGGTAGTGGGGTCAAGGTCTGGTTTTTTATGTATAGATGTGTCCTTCAGTCAGGTCCGATGGGGTGCCACGCTCTGGCCCCAGAGTCTGTCCTTTGTACTCCCTCGGGGGCTCCCTGCTCTGCTCCCATGGTTACTCTGCCGCATGCCGGGTCAGTCCTGACACTGAGACTCTAGTGCTGTCCTCCTTAGGGCCCTGGGCCAGCAAGGGACAGCGTGTCTCATAGTGGAATCAACCATATGGTCCACTCTGTGCATTGTCTGTTCAGAGTGGGGATATCGTCCTCCACGCTTGATGGGCCAGGGTGTGCTCCACTCTCTCTTTCTCCCCCTTCATTTGCTCCGTATGCTCTGATCAGACATGCCCCTCTTCCACTAGTTGCAGCTTCAGTGCAGTCCTCTAAAGTAAATTATTCTGGGGGGAGAGGCAGTTGTCCACGTAGCTGGTATGGGGGCCAGCCCTCAGGCCCGTCCACTGGCTCCCACTCCTTGCTGGCATGCTGCATTCATCTGGAACTGGCTTTAAGTCTGGTCCCTCTTTCCCTGTGGGATACAAACAATACCCTCCTCTTGGGTGGGCCAGTGGCCTATTCCCCTGCCACACATCTTCCCCCACCCCTACCTTTTTAGTTGGCTACCATATGTACACCTGGATTTGGTTGGCCCCTACCATACTACCTGGACCTCACCCCTGGAGTGTTTGTATACAGTATCTTTTTCCCTGTGCCCCTTTTGCATTTACTTTTCTATTCTTTCATATATACATATATATTTACCTCAGCGGACTCATGTTGTACTTGGCTTACTTCATTTAGCATAATTTCCTCCACTTCTTCCCATGCGGCGATATGCTTCATGCATTCATCACTGCTTTTTAGTGATGCATAATACTCCATTGTATGTATGTACCACAGTTTTTTAATCCATTCATCGGTTGATGGAAATTTGGGTTGTTTCCAACTCCTTGCGATTGTGAACTGTGTCACGATGAACACTGGAGCACAGATGTCTGGCTGTGGTTTGTCTCTTTCCTCTTCTGGGTATATGCCCAGTAAGGGGATTGCTGGGTCATATGGTAGCTCAATTTCCATCAGTTTTAGAAATCACCAAATCAATTTCCATAGTGGCTGTACATACCTACAGGTCCACCAGCAGTGGATGAGAGTTCCTGTCTCACCACAGCCCCGCCAACACTTGTTGCTTTCAGATTTTTTTAATTGGGCTATCTTTGAGAGTGTTATACGGTATCTCATAGTTGTTTTGATTTGCATTTCTCTTATGGCTAATGATTGGGAACATTTTCTCATATGTTTATTGGCCATTCAGATTTCAGACTCTGTGAAACTTCTCTTCAGGTCTTTTGCCCACCTCCTCAGTGGGCAGTTAGTTTTTCTCTTATTGTAAGCTTGCAAAGTATTTTAGATTTTAGTAGTAAGACCTTTGTCTGATGTGTCATGGCTAAAGATGTTTTCCCAGTCGGTGGGCTCTCTTATTACTCTCTTGGTGAATTCTTTCGATGTACACAGGTGTCTTATCTTCAGTATATCCCACTTGTCTATTTGTGACTCCTATGTATTTGTATTTGTATACATATGTAGCCTATGTATTCCCTGTGGCAAGGGTCTCAGGTTTGTCCCAATTCCATCATTAATTGCCCTAATTGATTGGGGTTTTTTTATGAGGGTATGTGATCCACATTGAGTTTATTCTTGTACATGGAGTGAGGTAAGGGTCTTGCTTCATTTTTTTAGGCAGGTAAATATCCATTTTTTCCAGCTCCATTTATTGAAGATGGCATCTGCTTCCCATTTAATTATTTTTTGGGCCCCTATCAAAGATCAGTTGCCTGTATGATAATGTTTTTATTTCTGAGTCTTCAGATGTTTTCCATTGGTCTGAATATCTGTTGTTATACCAGTGCCATCCTGTTTTGACTACTGTGGCCGTAAACTACGTGATAAAGTCAGGTAGAGCAGGCCCTCCTACTTTGGTCTTCTTGAGGAGTGCTCTGCGAATTCTGGGCTTCTTACCCCTCCATATGAAGTTGGTAATCAGTTTTTCCAATTATTTGAAGAAGGATGGTTGGTATTGGTATGGCAATAGTATTGAACTTATATAGTGCCTTGGGCAGAACTGACATCTTTACTATATTGAGTCTCCCAAACCACGAGCATGGGATATTCTTCCATTTGTGGAGGTCACTCTTGATTTCTTGTAGTAGTGTTTTCTAATTTTCCTCATACAAATCTTTCAGTTTTTTAGTCAGGTATATCCCTAGGTATTTCAATTTGTGCTTGGCTGTTGTAAAGGGCACTACCTTTTTAATTGTCTCTTCTGTGGCCGTGTCGGATGTGTAGAGCAGTCCAATGGACTTCTGTTTGCTGATTTTGTATCCTGCCTCTCTGCCATATTCCTCTATTGCTTCCAACACTCTGCTTGTGGAGTTTAAGGGATCTTTGATATATAGAATTATATCACTGGTGAATAATGATAATTTGTCTTATGTTGTTAGCTGGGACCTCCAGTACGATATTAAATAGGAGTGGGGACAAGGGGCATCCTTGTCTGGTCCCCTTTTTTAGTGTAATTGTTTTAGTCTTTTCTCCATTAACTACCATGTTGGCTATTGGTTTTTCATATATAGCTTGTATAATATTGAGGAATTTTCCTTCTATTACTATCTTCTGGAGTGTTTTAAACAGGAATGCTTGTTGGATGTTGTCGAATGCTTTTTCCGCGTCTATCAATATGATCATGTGGTTATTATTTTTCCTGCCAATGTGGCAAATAATTCTGACAGTCTTTTGTCTGTTTTACCATCCCTGTATCCCTGGTATGAATCCCACTTGGTCACAGTGAATTATTTTTTATATGCTTTTGTATTCTATTGGCCAATATTTTGTTAAGGATTTTTGCATCAATGTTTATTAGGGATATTGGTCTGTAGTTCTTGATTCTTGTGGTATCTTTGCCTGCTTCAGGTAGCAGAGTTATACTAGCTTCATAGAAAGAGTTTGGGAGTTTTCCATCTCTTTCTACGTTCTGGAAGAGTTTGTGTAGGACTGGTGCCAGTTCTTCCCTGAAAGCTTGGTAAAATTCTCCTGTGAAGCCATCTGGCCCAGGGGATTTTTTTGTTGGTAATCCCTTGATTACCTTGTCTATTTCTTCCATTGCTATGGGTCTGTTGAGGTTCTTTTTTATTCCATCTTTCTTTCTTTCTGTCTTTCTTTCTAATCATTTTATTAGGGGCTCATACAACTCTTATCACAATCCATACACACATCAATTGTGTAAAGCACATTGTACATTCATTGGCCTCATCATTCTCAAAACATTTGCTCTCCTTAAGCCCCAGCACCAGGTCCTCATTTTCCCCCTTCCCCCACATTTCCCCTTCCCTCATGAACCCTTGATAATTTATAAATTATTATTTCTTCATATCTTAATCTGTCCAACATCTACCTTCACCCGCTTTTCTGTTGTCCATCCCCAGGGAGGTCACATGTAGATCCTTGTAATAGGTTCCCCCTTTCCAACCGACCCTTTCTCTACCCTCCCAGTATCGCCACTCACATCACTGGTCTTGAAGGGATCATTCACCCTGGATTCCCTGTGTTTCCAGTTCCTCTCTGTACCAATGCACATACCCTGGTCTAGCCAGACTTGCAAGGGAGAATTCAGATCATGATAGTGGGGGAGGAGGAGAAATTTGGAACTAGAGGAAAGTTGTATTTTTCATTGTTGCTACATCGCACCCTGACTGGCTCATTTCCTGCTCGAAATCCTTCTGTAAGGGTATGTCCAGTGGCCTAAAAATGGGCTTTGGGTCTCCACTCCACACACACACCCCATTCGTCATGATAAGATTTTTGTGCCTGATACCTGATCCCTTCAACACTTCGTGATTGCACAGGCTAGTGTGCTCCTTCCATGTGGACTTTGTTGCTTCTGAGCTAGATGGTGGCTTATTTACCTTTAAGCCTTTAAGACCCCAGACACTATATCTTTTCATAGCCGGGCACCATCAGCTTTCTTTGCCACATTTGCTTATGCACTCATTTGTCTTCAGCGTTCACATCATGGAGGTGAGCACACAGTGATGTGATGTTTTTGTTCTTTGATACCTGAGAACTGATCCCTTCAGCACCTTATGATCTTGTGATCACAGAGGCTGGTGTGCTTCTTCTATGTGGGCTTTGTTGCTTCTGAGCTAGATGGTCACTTGTTTACCTTCAAGCCTTTAAGACCCCAGATGCTATATCTTTTGATAGCTGGGCACCACCAGCTTTCTTCACCACATTTGCTTATTCACCTGCTTTGTCTTCAGCAGTTGTGTCAGGAAAGCAAGCAGAGTTTTCTTGGTTAGGCTAGTGAGGCTTTATCTGTGTAAGGTGTGTCATAAACCAACTGATCAGGCTATAAAAGAAACATAATTGGTACAGAAGGAAGAGAGGACAAATGGAGAAAGTTGATGCCTGACGGACATCACCAGGGAACCTAGGAAAAGGCAGTGAAAGAGACAAGCATGTTCACTCTGTGCTAAGTGAAGTGTTTGTTGTTTTTCATAACTAAAAGTTGACAATTTTATTTTCACATGGTACAATACAAACAAAAACTATTTTGTTTTGCTTTGCTTTTTGTCCGCTACTCCACTGCAAAAACTATTCTCATTCTGATAGAAAGAGCGAGCAAGTCTTCCATGTTGTACTGTTAGAAAACACTGAAAGTCACCGCACAGTGGTCTCCCATGCACGTGGTACAAGTACTACAAAACTGATACAATGAGGCAATGCTCTGCCTTTATCTGTCTGGTCCAGTCATTCTGGCGCAGTGGGCACCATCATAAGATGGGCCGGTGGCTGCAACATTGGGGGCCAATGCACTATTGGCATGTGGCCTCCCCTGGGTGGCCTTGTTCCAGGAGCAGGGCGCACTGGCATCATTCCAGGAGGAGCGCTCATCATTGGAATTATGGGTGGGATTCCCATGTGGGGTGCCAGCGTCATACCAGGGTGAGGAGGACCCAGGAGTCTGGAAGAAGGCAGGATCATGGGCCCTGCTGGACAAAGAGCAGAGAATGGAGTTAGGGCATCTTTCCTTGTTGAAATGCAGCCATTGTTCTGTCAATCAGGCTCTGAGCCTGCTCCTCCATCCATTTCTGATAGTCATCTTTCACATTCTCTTTGGGTTTACTCCCACTGCAATGTGTCTTTCTCACAGAAGGAGACTCATGGGTGAGGTACATACCATGGTAGTCGCAATAAAATTTAGGCATGTTGCTGGCCATTTGCTACTCTGTTCTGAGCCACATGGAAATGATATCTGAAAGAGATTGATTTTATACAAACTTCTAGGCAAAAGAGTGAGGAAATACATTTCTGTCCATCGAATAAATTTGCTTGTGGCACTTTTGTTCTAGGAGCAATAAGATACTCAGACAATTCAGTTCAGGTAGACCAAGTAGGGGGAAAATTGAAGGGAAGATCCAGGGACACATCAATTTTTATGGGTAATTATTACCATGCATGTCCTACAATGATGAACAAAACAATTATTTAAAAAGTACAGTTCAGGTGAGATGCTACTGCCTCCCTAATTTGTCATGAAAGTCATGATTGCCCTGTTTTAATCTAACCCAGATTGAAAAGAGGACTGCGGGCCATTGCACTTAGAGAGGAAACCTCTTAAATATGATGAGTACTTTTAATAATTCCCTAATCTTGCTTGACAAGTCAAATTAGAATTCTTTTATCAATGAATTTTTTATTGTGAATTTGGGTGGAGGGGGCAGGTTTACGTTTGAGGGCATCAACTCTACCACCGTGTATTCTACCCCATTTCCCTGATTTCTTTTCTCTCTCTGATGGGCCTCCATTGTCCTATCTACCCAAGTCAACACCTATAAACCTTCTAGTCTGTTGCTTCATCCTCCCATCCTGGCCTGCTCTCCCTTGGGCAGCTCCGAAGTCATGGTCTGTGCTTTTTGATTGACTGGTGTCATTAGAATAATATTCTATAAGTTCATTTACATAATTAGTTGTTTGCGGACTAGCCATGGTTTTTCTCTTCCTTTTTATTTTGAGATGTATGGTATATTCCATAGTATGTATGTAACAAGGTTTCTTATCCCATTCTTCCATTGAGGGCATTTGGGCCATTTCAGACTTCACGGTATTGTGACCAGTCCTTCGCTGAACATGTTCATGTTAGAGCTCATACTTCTTTAGGGTATATACTCAGCAGCAGTATTGCTGGATCATATGGAGTTTCTATTTCTAGATGTGTGCTACATAATTACTCTTGTTATAAAGAATGCTGCACTAAAAATTCACCTCTACACAAAACTCTTGATTCCACTCAATGTAGAACCATCATTTACCTGTAAAATTCTCTATCACAAACCTGTCTCGAATAAGCCAATCAGTCTGTCCCATTTTCTCATGGTTATATTAAAAAGAAAAAGTTAATCAAGACTTAGTTAAAATTCAAAGGAAAGCTGGGTGGTTACATGTACTTCAGCAGTAATATGGTAACCCCTTTCATGATCCATTCAGCTAATTACCTAATTAGACAGGCTCAAAGGCAGCACACACTCTTTATCATTCAGATCTCCTAGTTAATGCTAGTGATAAATCTTGAACTTGTACTAATCCTTCATTCAGCACATCACTGATGAGCCCCTGTGTTCTCTCTCACACGATTCAAATAAACCAGATGTTACAAATCCCCCTTTTACACAGGAGAACCATCCCAGAGAAATGTGTAACATATTAAAAGTGGCAATACCGGGAGAGTGGAGGGAAGGCAGAATACAAAGGGAAACCGATTATAAGAATCTACATATAACCTCCTCCCTGGGGGGGATGGGCAACAGAAAAGTGGGTGAAGGGAGATGTCCGACAGTGTAAAACATGGCAAAAACAATATTAATTTATAAATTATCAAGAGGTCATGAGAGAGGAGGGAAGAGTGAGGGAGGGGTGAAAATGAGTAGCTGATATCAAGGGCTCAAGTAGAAAGCAAATATTTTGAGAATGATGATGGCAATAATGTACAAATGTGCTTGACACAATGGATGGATGTATGGATTGTGATAAGAGTTGTACGAGTCCCCAATAAAATTATTTTTAAGTGACTCTATTAATTTCAATGTTGAAATTCAAACACTTCATTTCCATGGTTTTTATTGTACAGATAAATAAATAACACAACACTTTCCAACTAAATGTTCTTTACGTGTATAATTAAGTGATTTTTATTACATTAATCATGTTGACAAACAACCACCAATAATTATTGCCAAATTTCTGGTCATCATAAATAGAAACTCACTGCTTCCTAAAGCATGGCTCCTTCTTTCCCTTCACACTTCCTTTTAATAGCCATTAATAGCTTTTCAAGCACTTTCTGCACCTAACTTTTCTCTCTAGCCAATGGCCCATATCTTCTCAGCTCCCTGAACATAATTCTCAACGGAGTTAGCTATTGACTATATTCACTCTTCCCTCACAAAGTCATCTTCACTCACTCAGATCAGGCTCTTAGCTGATGTTCAAAGAGACTATTTATGGTCACCATTTATAACCATATTGACACATTCCATTGTCAGCTCATGTGAACCTCAGCAGATTTCAACATGGCGGACTGCATCCTCTTTCCATACCCTTTGGGGTCATTGACAGAGATAGAGGCATTCAATTGTGGGAGACCAGCCTCCACCACTGCACAACTCCAATAGGGTCCTATGTAGCAGTTGTGCAATTAAAAAGAGAGAAATGAAAGACAACAGACAAGACATGCAAGTGCTCACCTATTCTGTGGAGTCCAGAATAAGAAACAGAGTGAATGCATTTTCTAACACCTTTATATACTCATCTGGCATGAAAGCAATGTCATACACATAAATAACAGGAAAGGCATGTACTAGAGGCATACACACAATAGGAAGGGGAGGTACTAGGGCACACAAATGACAGGATGTGCATAGGTAACATGATGGGAAGGTCCTAGAGTCAAGATGGTAAATTAACCTTGGTCTTCCTTAATCTGGCTTGATCTTATGTGTCCCTGAGCTCTTCTCCAAGGGAAAAAATTTGAATTTTATCAGAAAGGAGTAGGCCATACTTAGGATGCAGCATCAATAGGGTGTGATTGCTCTTGAGGGCAGACAACTTTCCGGCAGATAATCTTCAAGCTTATAGTGAAGAACCATGAGCTTGTAAAAGCATCTTTGAATTGACATTATTATCGGGGGACATCATGGGAAGTGACTTTTGGTTAGGAAAATGTAAACTGGGATTCATCTCCAACTCAAGAGCATGAAGGCCTCCCTCGACCAGGGTGTCAGCCTCCCAGACTACTTAAATATGACCATAGAGAATTTGGTTGAATGCATATTCTTCCCAGGTCTCAGTTTTCCACACTCAGTGAAGAGTTGACAGTGTGACTGCAACAATGGTGAAACAGCAGACTTTATATACTAATATATACAGTTAAAATAAAAATGAAAAAGTTTGTGCAAGGAATAAAACATTTCATCAAAATACAAGATTGTGCATTAAGACAAAGTACTCAAAACTGTTGAGAAACAGAATAGTTTCCATCAGGGTAAAATTACACACAGAGAAAGAAGGGGAATAAACTTAGCAAATTCCATATCATCAATTTAATATCGGGAAACTAATTTGTATCATGCTGAATTTTTATCCACCAAGAGTTGTAGAACAAAGCATTCTTTCAGGAGCTGATTTCCCATCACGCGGCAGTCCCTGTGAGTTAGAATTGACGTGATGACAATGAGGGCATTTTCTATTTTGGGACTGCTTTTTCTTAACGTTAAGTTGCCAATTTGATCTCTTTCTTAGTCACAGAACTACAGAGTCAAAGAAGATCTCAGTGATTGAAAATAAAATCTCTTTTAGGGGAGTCAGAAACGTAAGGTGGAGATTCAGTTAGTTGGTGTTTGCTTCGCCATCGCTCCCCAGGTAGGAGGGCATTCCTGGCTGTATCTTACTGGTTTCTACTCCAGTCCTGTTTCTTAACCTCCATGTGGGACCTGCTTGGAAAAGACAGAACAATTCTTCACCCAAAGCAGAAATCTTGTTTTACCAAACACGAAAAGAATGAATGGTCATTTTAGCAAAATCAGAAGATTCTAGGTCACATGTGAGTTTGAGTAGGATTGAGTTGTAAATTTACACCTATTTCAATGATGAGAGTATCTAAGCATTAAGATTTTCCAGAGGTGGTAGCGTTCTGTTCGGTTACACATGAGTTTGACAGGAATTAGAGCTGACGTGAGGTGCATGACAGGAACAAAAGCCAAATAACAGCAACCATTGCCATTGAGCCTGTTCTGATTCAGCGCAATCATAGCGTGTGGACAAGGATTTCTTCATAGGGCTTCTGAGAATGTAGGAAACAGGCAACACTTCATCCTTGCCGTTACTAGCCCAATGCTCCATTAACACTCCTTTGAGCTGAACAAGTGTCTAATAAATGACGTAGCTCTTGTTTCCTCCCCCTTCACTGGACACACCTTTTTGCTTCATTCTTCTTTATTCATATTCCTTCTCCTGCTTAATCCTGGATCTGCCCACCCTTGTACTTTATTATCTCACCGAGTGGAAGTGGCTTTATACACTACCTGCTAACCAATGACTGCCTCTCACGATCTTCAGCCTGACCCCTTCCTGGAACTAAAATGGAAACCTCAATGATCTACGGTGCCTCTCTACTTTGAGGTCAAAGAGCCATGACAATGACCAAGGCCACCAAACATCAAATAGGGCTCATCCAGTTGGTGTCTACTCAGTTGACTCAGGGTGACTTCACGTGCTTTGGAGTAGAAATGGCTCCAAAGGATTTTCATAGCTGGTGCTATTTTGGACTCTGATCAAAATGCCTTGTGTAAGATTCAAGTCAAATCCTTTCAGTGAGTATGGAACATCCAGGAATGCCAAGAAGTCAATTACACAAACTTACTGTGTCCCAGTTGCCCAGTTCTCCTATCCTTTCCAATGACTCAGTCTAACCCACTGGAATCTTAGACTGAATCTTAATGATTCTATTTAGTATATTCTTCATTTAAAGCCACCATACTCAACAAGGCCAATATGTGATTCACAGTTAGATGTTTGCTATCTCAAATGTGTACTAGTTAATCTCTGTACTTCCTCCAGTAGAATTGTATCCTAAATTGTTTTACTTAATGTAGCTAGAAAAAAAATCCCCTGATTAAAGATAGTTAGCCTAAGGCATTTCTCTTAATTCAGGAGTTATGGACTTTTTATAAACCCCTCAAAGAGAAACAGGTTGGATGTGAATGTTACCTGAAGAAGCCAGAGAACTCTGTAAGTCTTCTCCCATTTACCTGTTAGTGACTAAAAACTAGACTCTGCTATCCAGGTAAGCATAGGAACTATAGTGAGTATAGCGCAGGATCAGGCAATATTTCATTCTATTGCACATAAGGGCAGTTGCTAAAGGTCAGAACAGAATTCATGACACCTAACAACAACGGTTATCTGGATAGTCAACAAAGATAGCCTGAGTCTGACCTAAAACCCTATTAAACTCTGTTTGCTTGCTAATGAGTCAACAGCTGTTTCCCATGGTTACCCTGAAATTTGAATTGATGTAACACATCTAGCCATGACTCCACAAAATGTAAATTCCAGCGTAAGACGTAGATATTCTCTATGCATTCTGAGTTCACACAGGACACCACAAAGCCATCCTGTTTTTCTTGGGTGGTGGGGGGCATAGAGCTTTACAGATGCATGGTTAAATCCAGATTACCAAATTATCTTTTTTCTAAAGGCTGTTTCTTTCACTTCAAGAGGGAAAGGTAGTCTCCCCACAATCAATAGACAGTTGATGTTTCCCAGAGCAGTGTAAGCACTGTCTTCATTGATTCATCATGCTTACCCAGATCCTGTCGTCAGCCCCCTCCTTTTAAACTGAAGTAAAAAATACTCATCTGAGTACCTCAGCTGGTGTAACAGTAGGCATATTGTTAGGTCCATGACTTCTCCAGCAAGTGTCTGAGGGAGGTCGGAAGATGCTGAGATACAGGTATTTGATTCTGCGTCCTCTCTTCCCTGTAGAGCACGCATTATCGTTTGATTGCCAGGGCCAGGACAGCCGGAACAAAGGAAATCTTAGACCGAAAAAGTACAACCAGAATGCTTTTTAGAAGCAAGGCTGGCAAGACATGGGCTTGTGTACCTTGAAAATGTTATCAGGAGAGGACAGTTCTCTAAATAGAGTATAAGGTTTGGTAGAGAAATGAGTCAATGAGATCAATGGACACAGTGACCGCAACAATGACCTGAAGCAGACCCGTGATTATGAGAGCATTGCAGGACTGGATAGTGTCTTGTTATGCTGGATAAAGAGACCTTGTAAGTTGAAAACAACGTAAGGGCACCTAACAACAAAAAGAACAATACGGCTACTCCTAAGGTGTAATTGTGTAATTCTCCATGTTGTCATGAGGAAATGATGTCATTAAAGGTTTCCACACCAGAAGGAGCACCCCATCACTGTACACAAGTTTCTCCTCAGAGCACTGGGTTGATGTAGGTGGACAGTATAGAAAGTGGAAACCCAAATGGAGCGGATAAAGGTGTGAAGTGGCTAGCTTAAGAACTTTCATAGGTAGGGGAATATATTCATAGGAAAATGTTCATAGGATTATGGTGTAAGTGTCCACATAAGTTTAGGATATTTTTTGTTCACATATAGAATGTTATGTTTAAATAAGTTTGGCACATATTGAATTATATGCATTTTAATATTACCCTGTTAGGTACAGATATGATTTTATTGTTTGTTTGAAAATTACATATGGCTAAAGAGTAGTGTGAACGTGTCAACTTGACAAGGGGTGGTCTGTGGTAGTTACATGATCTGTTGTCAATTTGAGACTTAAGAGTGAAAGGGTGGGGTTTAGTCTGTCTATCAGCTTGATGACCTCATTTTGAGGTGTCAGGGAGATAAATAGCTCATTGGAGGTGGTACATGTGTTCGATCCCTGTGAGACATTCCTGAGACAAGCCACATGGAGCTATGCTGATTCAGTCAGAGCCCTGGGAACCATAGTAGCCTCATGAAGACCCCTACCAGCGCTGAAATGCTTCTTCTGTACTGGGTCCACAAGAACTTTCCACCCACTGGTCTGTGATCTTCCTGCATTTGGCATTTTTGCATGGATTGAAGAGTCTAAAAAGGAATTTATGGATTAGTATTCTATATATGGGATAATATTGGACTTATGGACTTGATCTGGACTTGGCTGGGATGTTTTCTTATGTACAATTACTCTTTATATAAAGTTATCTCCTTTACATACATGAGTGTCTATGAGTTTGTTTCTCTAGTCCACCTGGACCAACACTACAGGGCAGTTAGATTAAAAAATATGTTTTATTGATATCGGTCAGATGCACAGTTTGAGAGCCTCTCAGGTACATCTCAGGTACAAGTCTATTGGATTCCCCTTTCAGTTCAATAATTATATTTAGTGTTTTTTCTATTTGTTTGGTGTATGCCGTTGTTGGTAGCCTACTTACATAAGACAGGCGTGGGAAGCAAGCTCAAGGAGAAAGCAACAGGATCCATGGCCCCAGAGGGACTTGGAGGGAGAAGGGTGTGGGCAAAGGGTGTGGTGAGCAAAGGACACCATAGATAGCACTGGCTCCTTGAGGCTTCATCCCCCCAACCCCCACAGTATCATGACCCCAGTAATGCCTCTCACTTTGGACTAGACCGGAGCATGTACACAGGTATAGATAAGACAACATGAAGCATGAAATCCAGAAGCGGGAATGGGAATAGCTATACCACAAGGGTAGAGAAAAGGGTGGGGGGTGGTAACACACAACCACCACCACCCCTCCATGGGGAAGGACAACAGCAACCATGGGGATGGGAGTCAGTGGTTGGTGTTAGAGATGAAAATAATAATAATTTATAATCTATCAAGGGGTCACGAGGGGGCGGGGGAGGAGCAGATATGAAGGGCTAAATAGAAAGTAATTGTCTAGAAAAGAATGGTGGGAAGATATGTACAAAAATGCCTGATAAAATTGAGGTATGGATTGTATTAACAGTTGTAGGTCCTTGTAATCTGTTCACCCTGATGGTGGAGAAGTGGGTGAGGGGAAACGCCGGACAGTGTAAGATATGACAAAATAATAATCTTTTATAAATTATTGAGGGTTCATGGGGGAGGGGGAGAATGGAGGGCGGGGAAAATGAGGAGAGGATACCAGGAGCTCAAGTAGAAAGCAAATGTCTTGAGAATAATGAGGGAAACAAATGTAAAAGTGTGATTGACACAATAGACGTATGTGGGGATTGTGATAAGAGTTGTATGAGCCCCCAATAAAATGATTCAATTTTAAAAAAGAGTTTTAAGGTCCCCCAATAAGATGGTATTTTAGTAAAAAAATATATATTTTGTACTTTTTCACAGAGGGACTGTTTAAGACCGTTTGCCAAAGTAACCAAGTGCAGCACATTATTAAAGAAACATTAAGAATGTAGGTGGAGGAAACTTGTACTGCCGTAACCATTCAGAATCTGATTGCTGAAACCTTCTTAGCGCTGATTCTAGATGGGTTCACCCAATCACTTTTATAATTAGTAGCCCCGTGCTAATCCAAGAAATTCCTCCCACCCCCATCCTCACATCAATAATATCGATTACATACCAAGTTACCGTATATAATTGTGCTAATGTGGGTAGACCAGAGAAACAAATCCAGAGATACTCTTATGTATGTAAGAGGGTGTTTTATATCAAAGGGTAATTGTATATTAGGGAAACATCCCCGCCCAGTCCAGATCAAATCCATATGTCTGATACTAGTATATGAATTCTTCTCCAGACTCACACAACACATGCAAAGATGCCGAATGCAGAAAATCACGGGCCTGTGGGTGGAAGATCTTGTGGATCCAGTGGTGCTAGAATAATGTCCAGGGCTCGGGCTGCCATAAGCGTAGCTCCAAGTGGCTAGTCATCAGGAATTTGTAGCAGAGCAGATTTCCCAGAATCCTCATGAGAAGGCCACTTCCACAAGGAGGGATCAGGCTGTGGCCTGATTGACAGGCTAGACTCCGCCCCTTCACTAAAGTTAAGAGGACATGATGTAACTTCCACAATAATTTTGAGATGTTATCATTCTTGTGCCAGCCCAAGGACAAATATTGACACAAAAATTATAAAGATACTGATAATAAAAGGAAATAGCAATAAAAATTAAAAACACACAAAAAAGGAGTCCGACTCATGCTAGAACCAACTTCAAACAGAGTTGTACCTCAGGAATTCTGTGTTCCCCACATAGCACATCCGTTTCTATTCTAGATTGTGACATAGAAACACCACCGTGTGCGGGATTATCAGAAAGGACCTCGTCCACACTTCTTATGAGGTTCGTTCCATCACTATGAGCTCTATCTGAACTGTACCGTTTGAGTGTATGATTGTTTTGGTTTGTTTGGACAGATGCAACAGTGCTTAACACCTGTGTAGGGCAGGAGCCACAGCAAGGTTAGGGCAATACCTGGGTTTGTGCAAGGAGACGAGAAAGGGCTAAAGAAGGTAAGTATGATGGGAGGTAAGGACAGTAAGAAGGTCTGTAACACCTTCCACAGGGACAGTGAATTCAATCTGTGGCTCTTCTAGCCAACATCTCTAACTCCCACCAAATGACCTTTCCCTGCACGGGTCTAGTTAGAAAGTGGGGGGAAATACTTATAACATTGGCCTGTGAGGAATTGTGGCTAAGATTGCCTGCGGTGCCATTCTGCTGTCTATCAAATGAGCCCTCTGAGAAGCGGGAAGGGGAATCTTATTCCAGCAAGGGCCAGAAGTGGAGAGAGCTCTCTGGACACAAGCTCCTTGTGCAGTAAACTTCCAGGATCTGGAAGACAGCTATGGTGTTGGGGAGCAGCATGAGAACCAGGAGCCAGAGCATGGAAAGCGTGATGGACTTCTGAACCCTGAGCAAGTAGAGCTGAGTGCTTTTGTACCGGAGCCTGGCATGCAGAGTGGAGTGCCTCTGGGCACTTAATTGAAGAAGTTGGATTTCTGACCCACAAAAGGGAAGTTGAGTGTCTTTGGACTGAAGCATACCAATGTGGGGTACCTCTGAGCTCTTAATTCAGGTAGCTGGGTTTACTGGACCATAGAACTTAAGCCAAATGCCTTCCGGTTGGGGCTTATAGCAGAGTGGTATGCACTTTGGGTATCTATTAGCAGACTTAACCGAACTTTGTAACATGTCCTGAAAACTCAACCTAGAGCATTTCTAACTGACATTCCAACTTGTTAACATCCCAAATAAATCCTTGAATCATGAATTTTGTCTGTGCATTCTGTGGAGCCAATTCAATGGCTATTAGACCCGAAGGATGTAAAATAGAGTGCTTGAATTAAGATAGCATACTTTCTCATTGACCTTCCCAGTATCTGAAGTACATCAAGGATCAGTTGGACCTCTTAGGTAGGTGTTCGGACACCTGCATCCCACAGAACTATGGACTCTTGAGAACTACCCTAACTAAATTATGCCCAAGTACTCTGAGCTTTGGCCTCAGCTATAGTTAAGAAGAAGGGTCGAGGGAAACAAGTAGAAAGAGTAGTAACCTTGAGTTTGTGAAAAAGACACTTGTTAAACATATGTCCTTTTACTTTTAAGCCATTGTTGGATGCTGGAAACCCAGCCACCTGAGCTTCTATATTGTGGACACACTCAAAACTCTCTATCAGCTTTGACGAGCCCTGGGTTCCTTTCTTCTCCTCCTGCAGGAGGAGGAAAAAACAACAAAAGAAGTCCATGTAGTGAGTTTCATCTTCCTGCTCACAAACAGGTCTGATGAACAGATAGGAGAGTAGAGGGCATTCACTCACACTTCACCCACCACTTGGGTGAAAAATGTTGCTGCTTGAGGCAGCGAATATTCTCATATTCCTTAAGAAAAAAAGTTCTTATCGTTTCCTCTTCTGGAAAACCACATCTCTCTGAGCATCTCATGTTTTCCGCCCCAAATTATCAAGACGTGTGTAGGGTCCCCAACTTGCCTCCATTTATAGAGCAACAAGTTTCTCTGTCAGTTGTAGGGATGCTGGAAGAAGACACAGTTTGAGATGAGAGACATTGTGAGTCATTTCACAACAGAGAGCACGAGTTTGGGGTCCAGAAAGGTTTCTCCTATCCTCCTCAAGTATTGGAGAGCACCCAGCAATTGCTCCATGGGTCTTAGATTTGGATCACAAACAGGGGTGATAAAAACAAGCTTTTCACTTGTGTGATCAGCAAACCTAAATATCCTTTCATAAAAGGGAATCATCATTCTTATTCGTGTTGTGTTGTTGCTGTTGTCTTTCGTTGTTTTTACATAGATTCTAACTCATGGCATCCTCGTGTGTGCAGAGCAGAATTGTTCTCCAAAAGGTTCTCAAGTTTCTTTCAGAAGTAGACCACCACGTCTATCTGCTGAGATAAATCTGGGTGGGCTGTTACTTCCAACCTTTAAGGAGTATTCAAATACGTCACTGTTTGCGTCATGCTAGGGCTCCATCTTTATGAAATTGGCCAGGCAAGAAAGTTGCCCTTTTCCCTGAAGAGAGACATGCTTGGCACATTTAGCCTGATTGTTTAGGACCCCAGTGATAGAATGACCTAAGCTATTAAGGTGCTAAGCCCAAGGTCAGCAACTCAGATACCCCAGCAACATCATAGGAGGAAGATGAGGCTGTCTGCTCTTGTAAAGATTTACAATCTTGGAAAATTTATAAGGGTTAGTGTGAGTCAGGATGGATGCCAAGGCTGTGGGATTGGTTATGGATTAAGCGTGTGGTGACATTAAATTTCTGCGAAAGGAATGGTCTAGAACAAAAGTTGAAGAAAATATGCAGAAATAAATTCATGGAGGGGGGAGCAGTCTTGGATAAATGCGTCCCAATAAGTTTTAACATTCCCTTAAAGATGTGGAAATATGATTTTTTTTTTTGTTCTTTCATTCCTGATATCACTGTGAATGAGGGGGAGTACAGATTGGTGACTGCAAGCCCATCTGTAGGCAACTGGACATCTCCTTACAGAAGGGTCTCAGGGAGGAGATGAGCCAGTCAGGGTGTAGCATAGCAACAATGAAACATACAACTTTACTCTAGTTCTTAAATTCTTCCTCTCCTCTGCCCCGCCCATCATGATCCCAATACTACCTTACAAATCCGGCTAGATTAGAGGATGTACACTGGTACAGATAGGAACTGGAAACACAGGGAATCCAGGAAAGATGATCCCTTCAGGACCACTGGCGATACTGGGAGGTGGGATAGAAAGAGGGGACTGATTACAAGGATCTACATATAACCCCACCCTTGGGAATGCACAGTGGAAAAGTGTGAGACATTGGAGAGTGTGAGATATGACAAAATAATAATAATTTATAAATTATCAAAGGTTCATGAGGGAGGGAGGGAATGAAGAGCTGATACCAAGAGTTCAAGTAGAAAGCAAATGTTTTGAGAATAATGAGGGAAACAAATGTATAAGTGTGCTTGACACAATGGATGGATGGGTGGATTGTGATAAGAGTTGTATGAGTCCCCAATAAAATGATTTTTTAAAGATGTGGAAATAATCGCTGCTCTGAACAAAAGGACAATTTGAAGATTACATTTTAAAGTCTTATTGGCATATCATACACATGGCATATATAAGGGGGTATCCCCCCAAAAAACTGAATGTTTTTCCAAGCTAAATTGCTTTACAAAGCTAAATTATATCTAAATTTCTTTACAAAACAACCTTATTAACTTCATAGTCCTCTCCATTACACTTAATAAATTTGTCAAGTCTGCAATTCTATTCTTGGAATCATTTTCCAAACTCAACTGTTTGGATGGGTGAAGCACCTCCCTCATTTTTTTCTTCCCCTTTTCTAAATCAACAAATCTCTGTCTTTTCATGTCCCTCTTCATTTGCAGAAACAAAAAGAAGTTTCATGGAATTAGGCCAGGTGCATAAGGTGTGTGGGGTCAGAGACGCATGAGTTTTTTGACAAACACAGGCACATGGAGATGGTTACATGAACAGGTGCATTGTGGTGATAGCAAATCAAGTCCCCAGTCTGCCACAAATCAGGACTTAAAAAAATTATTTTATTGGGGTCTTGTACAACTCTTGTCACCATCCATCCACCCATTGTGCTAACCACATTTGCACGTGTTTCCCTCATCATTCTCAAAACATTTGCTTTCTACTTGAGCCCTTGGTATCAGCTCCTCATTTTTCTCCTCCCTCCTTACCACTCTCCCTCATGAACCCTTGATGATTTATAAATTATTATTATTTTGTCATATTTTACACTGTCCAACAACTCCTTTAACCCACCTTTCTGTTGTCCATCTCCAAGGGAGGGGGTTATATGTAAATCCTTGTAATCGGTTCCCCCTTTCTACCCCACATTCCATCCACCCACCTGGTATCGCCCCTCTCACCACTGCTCCTGAAGGGAACATCTGTCCTTGATTCCCTGTGTTTCCACTTCCTATCTGTGTCAGTGTACATCCTCTGGTCTAGATGGATTTGTAAGGTAGAATTGGGATCATGATAGGGGTGGTGGTGAAGCATTTAAGAACTAGAGGAAAGTTGTATGTTTCATCAATGCTACACTGGTAGTGCCAATGGGTGCTCTAGCTCAGAGAGAGAAGCTTGACACTTAAATAGTGGGAAAAATTTTTACTTAAGAAAGCTCCGCTCATTTAATGGTGTGTATTTTTTTTCAGGGTGGGGATTGTTACCCCTCTTTTTTTTTCACAAGAGAAAAGCACCCCTCTTAATTTAACCATTCAATCCTAATATGAAGAGTTGAGCAATCATCACCACAAACAATTTCAAAACCTTTTCTTCTTGTACGCACTGTTGTGAGCTCCCCATTTCCACAACCCAACCTCCCCTGACATGCCCCTAGGTAATGAATCATCCACTTACTATCTCTATACATTTATCTACTCTGGATTTCATGTGCAGAAAATCAAAGAAAAGAGAAAAACTGACAAAAATGACAAAACAAAATCTTAAAATTTGACTTAAATGTTAATTTTCTTTATCGTTATCATAGTACTTCTTATAGACATCTCGTGTACAAATTTTCAACTTATGTGTTGATGAATAATGCACATATTCTGATGTGTGAGTACACACCTCCATATACATTTACGCACACACAAATATTTTCTTATGTGCGTCGTTCATTTCCTGTCATAGACTTGCTTTGCATGTCCTTGGATTCTACGTGATGAATAAATGAGCAACTCACAGTATGAGTCATCACACACTGTGTAGATTTTTGGAAAGGTTAGGAGTTGTCCTCTGTCTCATGCAAGCCCAGCAGAGTCTGGGCACACTGGACTTACTGCTGAGGAGGAGAAAGGGGCTGACAGTAGGGAAGCAGGAAGAAGTTAGTACACATAAGTTCATGATCCACCAGCCTGGATGTCTTAAAAGAGCCACACACACTTGAAAGACGGAAGAGAGGGCATAAGAAGATACAAAGGTGCTTACAAAGACCAGGATGGTCCGGGTGGCTCTGGTCTCAGGAGAAGACCCGGAGGAGACCTTGTTCCTGTGGATGTGTTGGAGCCGCTGCTTGTGTCTGTACAGGATGAAAACCATGAACCTGCTGGCCCAGATCATGAGCCCTAAGCACATAGCATCTGGGTAGGTTAACCATGCTGCAAACATTGAGTTTTTTGTATTGTCATGGGCCATTGCATGACAGTACAGAAAATCCTTTTTCTTTGTGATGGTGTCATTGCCCCAAATGCTACTCATGTGCATAGGAATCATAATGTTTGCCAGCATCTGAAGGGTCCAGCAGAGGAATAAGGAAAAGCCAATGTGCTTGGGAGCTTTCACCTTCAGCTCTGCCCACCTGGAGTCACCAGAGCTGATGATGATCACTTGGAAGATACTCAAGAGGCACATGGTGACAAAGGACACCCCTCTTCCCACTCTGTAAACATAGAACAACAGCTTGCATCCGACATCGTTTGGGAAATCTTTCCATCCAAATGCTGTCATTGTCTGGGGGATTCCTCTAGAGAGATTGACCAAGACGTTGGCTATTGTCAGATGCTTGAGAATTAAGTCTATGGACCTTAACCTGTACTTAATAAGTGAAAGGGAGATATAATGGAACAGAAGAAAAACATTGCCCAGGATGCCCAGTGTAGTCTGTGCCAAGAGGATCATCCCCATTGCCAGTTCTCTGGAGAGCATCCTGAGTGCCCATGGAATCACGTTAGTCTGCGGAGTCAGAGGGTCCTGCATGGGAAGAGGAGGCTCGGGTCACATTTGTACTGCAAAACAAAATCCCCTGTGAAGGCAGGGGCCTACGATAAATTCTCACTTGGAAAGATTGGCTAAATTTTTTCTTTTCCTCAACTTGAAAAATCAACAACAATAATAATAAACTTTAAGGAGCACTTACCATGTAGCAACCACTTCATTGGAAACCATGCATGTGCTTGACCCTGCACAGACATAGGAGGCAGAAAGCACTATTACGCACATCATACAGCAGGTTGGGGTGTTTGACAGCGATGTTAGGACATGTATTTAAAGTTACCTTCTAGTTAGAGACAAACAAATGACTGAGGCCAACTGCCTGGTAACAAGGATCATACATTTAACCACCCGGATTCTCCACAGAGAAGCAGCCCTGTTCTTCAGGGAGATTGGATACATATGTAGCTGTGGTTTACGGCTTTCACTTAAATTATAATCCTTTGTTGCATCGTGTGATTGTTAAGAGTTTCCATTCATGTATCAATATTTATTCTCTAGACCAATATGCAGAGCCCATAGAGCGTCAGACACCATATTCCGAGCAGGAGCTTGCAGTGAGCGCTGAAACAGAGAGAGCTGCGCTGGGACAGGTTGTGAGGGAAAGAATGGATGACGGGGCAGAGGCTCTTTTCATTTTACTCCAAGAACAAAAATAGGAGGGAAACTCTCACAAGGAATGATACTGATTTCAGCTGTGAAACACCGGCATTGACTGCTGATGGGAAACGAGAGTGGATGGTAGAAGCACGTTAGCACTGATTTCAAATGATGCCCTTCTTTATTATCTGGGTTAAGGAAAACTACTCAAACGTGAGCCGAGACCCGTGGAAGCTGTTAAACTGTAAGACAGAGATGCTCAGGGAAATCTGAAAGCATAAACTCTTTTTTTAATGCATTTTTATGCCTTAAAGTAGAAGCTGCCTCCTAGACCTTGTTTTCAACCTGAGGCAGTATCACTTATTCACAGGAGCCTCACAGCTCCCTCGGAGCCTCATGATGATAACAGGACCTTGCCCGACCTCCACCGGGAAGTCAGTGTCCCCTTATCAACAGACGACTTAGGGACCCAGTAGAGAGGCAAATACTGTGCCTAATGATCCCTCCTATATGCACAGTTAACGAAAAACATTGTCCCCAGCAATCATCCCGTAGAATCACCCTGTGCCTATTACAGACACAACAGATTGACCTTTACTATGGCTGGGAATTATGTCTATGTTTCCAATTTCAGCTCCACAAATGACTGACTTCAGCATTCCTTCCAAAACACCAGGACCATATCCAGGAAGCTCATATGGACGCTCTGCAAGCCTGGCTGTGTCAGCGTGGAGCTGTTTCTCAGGTGTGTGCTTGGCTGCCATTTTTTGAAAGCAGCTCACCCCCCTTCTTTAGCACTGCCTGGTTTCACCCGGGCAACCCCTCCATGAGGCCCTGAGAGCGAGTCATTTGTGCCACTCAGGAAGCTGATAAGAACCTTAAAATAATCAGTTTTCACCACTGCTGGGGTGAAATCTCAGTGCAAACTGCCATTAACATGTAGACGAAATTTCCCCAGAAGACACCAGCAATTGTGATGCGGCTTGATATTCGGATGGAAGCACAAAGATTCTTCTGCTTTTAAGCAGGAAACGACACCTATCCCAGGCATTACTGAACATTTAGTCACATTCAGTTCCTTGAACTGTGGGTTGTGAGGAACTCTAAGAAGAGAAATCGTGGAGAGTAAATGCAAAGTCCTTGCTAGTTTCACTTCTCGCACTCATCAATTAAATCATACAGGGAATAAGCAATCATAGTAGACGTTCATTGAAATTTGTTGACTATATTAATGTATAATATATATCAGCTGAAATTTCTAACAACTCTTTATGCATCCATGAATTCATATGATGATTGGATTGTTATGCTGGACTAGTTTTACACCAGGGAGAAGAGCACAGAAATGTATTTTCAGCTTGACAGATGCTGTGAGTATCCAGTTATCTTTTCCCTGAATGCTAGTTCCCTCATTTGAAGGGGAGAAAGCAGTCTCCCCCAATCAGCAGACTGCTGATGTTTTCACGACAGGCCTGAGTACTGTCTAATTAATGAAGCACACCCCAGAACTAGAGACAGCATTTCTACTCCAGTCATAGCTACTCTGATACATAGCTTCTGTGAAGGTGTTCTTCAATCACAGAGATAGACCTTCCTCTATATTTGAAATAGGAATATGTTCCACCCACACCTCTAGCAATCCTCCCAGTTCTTCCTACTCAACAGGAGATCAGTCTCAGACCTGGTAATTTGGGTTCTTTAAACTCAGCTTTCCTGATGATGACAATTAAACACCAGGCGTTTTCAGGTGGCTCTCAAAGAGATAAGGAGCCCTAAGGCACTGAGGAGGGTCTCGGACCACAACTCTCTGCTTCCCTCAAGCTCAAGCTAAGCACTCTGTCTTCCTCCTTGTAGAGGACTGGGTAGGTTTCACCCTGGAAAGTGTCCTTATTTCCAGCAGATCTTGCACAGAGCTTCAAGTACCTCCTCCTCTCAGCACTCTGCCTCTCAGTGAACAGAAAACACTCACCTGGCTTCTCCCATTGGTGGCGCAGAGAGCTCAGGGGAAAGTCAGCACACGCAGAGCCAGCGGCAGGGAGGCAGGCAGACACTGCGTCCAGGTATTTGAGTCCGTGTCCTCGCTCCTTCACTGCACAGCGCTGATCATTTCACCTCCAGGGGCATTGACAGCGCAAGCCTGGGGAGATAAGAGCATCTCCGGAATTTGTTTCCCCAGTTGCTAATTACCGAAACCAATTACAAGTTTCCAGTAACTCTCTCCAAAGAGACCATGGAATTATTCAGGTGAGGCTTCTTGTCCAGCATCCTGGAGACAGACGGGGTCTTCCATCGAGGGAGCAGGAATGCTGAGGTCTGACATATGAGTCTCTGGAGTCTCTGTTCCTCCATATGTTTCCTTCCCAAACTGGTCTCCTCTTCAATCCACGATTTGTAACATCATGGAAGTTATGCATAACATAATGAAATCAGGAGAAATAGCTGCAGATTCTTAAATAGACACCAGTAATAATACAGTGTCCATAATGGAAACGAGATATCAGTGACCACTCATGATTCAATGCCAATGGATATGCACACTTGCAGGAGAAGGGCAAGAACCCTTGTACCTTCTGGTCTGACCCATACGATCCCTGCCTGGCCCTGCCTGCTCCACCACTCCTCTCTGATGCTTTGTATTTCCTAGATCCCTCTTCTCATCCCTTTTTGTAAATAATTTAGAAAAACTAGTTATTGCAGGTATGTCACTCCATGCCCGACCCAAAGATTACCTGTTTCTCTCTTTATGCTCTGTCTTATTCAGGCTAGACTTCCCTGCCAAAACCATCTCTGCTTCTCATCAACCCAATCATAGAACAGTACTTAAAAATAGTCTTCCACAGAACTCTTCTGAAAAATAAGACAAACCTGAGTGACTCGCATGGCCTTGACTCCAGCCGTCGCTGGCTGTCATGAGGAGAAGGGCAGGCTCGCTATGTTGCTGTTAGATACTTTCCAGTCAGTTCCAGCCGAGAGTAACCCCGTGTGCCCAGCATGAAGCACTGCCTGTGTGCCCACCTCACAACTGGGACTCTCAGAGTCTCCAAGTCACTGGAGGACGCAAGAGACGCAGCGGAGGAAGAACCTCACTGTTGCTGCTCCTCTAGTCGAGCACCCTGGAGGGACCCAGTTCGGAGCATAAAGGGTTCTGGGCATCGTTCTGGGCCCAGAGATTGCAGCTGCCTCTTTCTTTCAGCTCAAGCGTGTGTGCTCTTCTTCAGGGAAGTTGTTAGTCTCTAGACTCTAGTCTCAAATTCCAAGGAGCAGGTTGCTTGTTTCCAGGAAGTCCTCACTGCCCTGCTGTTGGATGTAGGCAACTGAGACTGGGGGTGACGTTGGGGATGGGGGTGGGGAGAAGACACATGGATATAGGCACTGACGGCAATGACCCCCATTTTGCCTGAGTCACAGAACCTCCAACTGTAGCTCCAGTTCAGCACGGTGCCCCAGATCCACTTCAGACTCAATGCCATGGGAAGAGCTTTGGAGTCCAGAGCGCACTGGTGCCAGACACATAGCAGTCCTGTGGGGCTGGGCTCTAGGCCTCTCCTGGGTCCTCGACAGATCACACTGATTTTGTGTAACGACGTGGTCTTTATTGACATGCATGCAGTGTGGGTGTGCGTCTGTGAAAATCTCAAAGTAACTGCCATTGAGTTGAGTCTGACTCACAGTGATCCGATAGGACCGGGGATTCTCCCTGTTGTTTCTGAAACTGTGACCCTTTTTTTTTAGTTTTACTTTATTTATTAAAAAATAGTTACTTGTGATGAAAATATACACTGCAAAACAGTCACAGGGTTAGCAATTTCTGCACATGCAGGTAAGTGACATTGGTGACTTTCTTCATGCGGTACAGCCACCCTCACTGGCCTTTTCTTCTTCTTTTTTAAGAATCATTTTATTGGGGCTCCTACATCTCTTGTTACAATCCACACATCAATTGTATCTGACATATTCGTACATAGATTCCATTGTTCTTTTCTAGAAATTTACTTTCCATTTAGGCCTTGGAATCAGCTCCTCTTTTTATTCCCCCGAACTCCCCCCTCCAAACTCTCATGGCTCCTTCATAGATTATATATTGTTAATTATGTTCAAATCTCACACCGACAGCTGTCTCCCTTCCTCTCTGGTTTCTATTGTTCCTCCCCTTGGATGGGGGTGTGTGGTTTTGTGCCATTCATTGTGATAGGTGCTCCCCTGCATCCCAACCTGTGCCCCCTGCCCCCTGCCGAGCCTGTACATCTTCACAGCAGAAGAAATTCTCTTCTTTCTTCCATAGAGCAGCTAGTGCTTCAAACTGCTGACCTTGCCTTTAGCAATCCCCTACACCGCCCGGGCTCCTTTGTGTTTGTGTGCACAAACCATGTTTACGTATGCATATACATTTAAAATTATAGTTTTTGCCAAAAGTGTACATGTAGGATATATATGTATGGATATGCATATGTATAAATAAGCACATATTTACACATAAGCACACATGTTCATGCACACACATCACATTGCATGGTGTGTACACACACAACAAATATAACTATCGGGCAGAAATGCAGAAGAGCACACAGTCTTAAGGACCCCTGACAACACCAACAGGACCAATGGGCACAAGCTCTCTTTGGGGGAGAAGATATTATTCCAAATTGAACGTGTTGGTGAGCATACTGAAAGGATTGCATCCCACATCTTACATGGGAAAATGGTACAATGTGTGAATTATCTCTCAATAAAGCTGGTACAACCATTCACTCTGGCCATTGCAACAAGAACAGACCGGAGGAGACAGGGGCAGACCCTGTGGTCATCTAGGGAAGGGACAATGGTGGCTGAGACCAGAGGGCTGTCAATAGAGGCAGAGAGAAGGGCTCAGATTCTGGATAGAAAAAAAATAATAATGTATTTTTCATGTGCGTTTGCTCAGACATTCAGGCTGCAATTGAACAATTTCTGCAGAATGGTCTACTGGCATTGGTTACATTCTTCTCAATGTGCAAACCTTCTCATCATTCCTCTTACATTTGTTCCATTTCCACTCATCAGTGTTCCCTGCCCTCTGCAGTCTCATGTTCATGATACAATTTTTAAGTACATTGGGGAATAAATTCGAGAGATGAATTTTTCCAATGGACTTTAAAAACATTCACACACACGCACATATCTATATTTATAAGTATAACTATAACTCTAGCTCCAGCTCAAACGCTAACTCTAACAACTCTAACCCTAACTAACTCTAACAACAATGACTCTAACTATAAATCACTAACTCACTAACGCACTATCTATATTTCTGGATTGGAGTACCTCGGTTCTGGTTCAGGGTGCTGAAAGAACTCACGGGGCAGAAGCACATTTGCAATCCCAGTGCCTTTCAGGAGGCAAAGGGAAGGTTCTGGTGTGACGGTCGCAGTAAGTACTCACTGTTTCAGGAAAGCCTCCACAGCTGTTGGAAGGAAAAAGCAAAATGCATGTCCCAAGAGATCAAATGCTTTGAGAATGATGAGGGCAATGAATGTACAAATGTGCTTTACACAAAAGATGAATATATGGATTGTGATGAGAGTTGTATGAGCCCCTAATAAAATGATTTTTTAAAAGAATACAGGATTGGCCTCCTCATGCATACTCCCCCAATACAATAGCACCTCGCCCTGCTAAACAGTCATTGCAGGATACCCACCTTCCTGACATGATCACTGAAGACAGACGTGTGTGTAAGCAAACGTGGTGAAGAAAGCTGATGGTGCCCGGCCACCAAAAATATATAGCGTCTGGGGTCTTAACGGCTTGAAGGCAAATAAGCGGCCATCTAGCTCAGAAGCAACAAAGCCCACAGAGAAGAAGCACACAGCCTAAGCGAATACAAGGTGTTGAATGGACCATGTAGCAG
This sequence comes from Tenrec ecaudatus, assembly GCF_050624435.1. Lineage (NCBI taxonomy): Eukaryota > Metazoa > Chordata > Mammalia > Afrosoricida > Tenrecidae > Tenrec > Tenrec ecaudatus. Next base: position 4,899,953 of record NC_134547.1, on the reverse strand, counting down.
ACACCAAGGAAGAAAAACAAACATTGTGTGATCACCTTCCTCACATAATCGCTGAAGACGAAAGTGTGCATAAGGCAAGTGTGGTGAAGAAGGCTGATGGTGCCCGGCTACTGAGAGATATAGCGTCTGGGGACTTAAAGGCTTGAAAGCAAACAAGCGGCCATCTAGCCCAGAAGCAACCAAGCCCACACGGAAGGAGCACACCAACATAGGTGATCATGAAGGGCAGAGGAGACCAGGTCTCAAACAACAAAGGTGGAGGGGTGGTGAGAATCACATCACCGTGAAAGAGGGGGAGTGCATGATGGGGACCCAATGCCCATATGTAGACAGCTGGACATCCCTTCTAGAGGGGTAGTGGGGGGAGATGAGTCACTCAGTGTTCAGTGTAGCAACAATGAAACTAAAAACCTTCCTCTAGTTCCTGAACGCTTCCTCCCCTCCCAATTATCATGACCACAATCCTACCTTGCGGACCTGGTTAGACCAGAGGATGTACAGCAGTGCAGTAGGGATCTGGAAACACAGGGAATCTAGGACAGACGAACCCCTCAACACCAGCGGTGGGAGTGGCAACGCCAGGAGGGAAGGGGGTGTAGAAAGGGAGAACCGATCTCGGAGATCTATGTGTAACCTCCTCTCTGGGAGATGGGCAATGGGGAGGCAGGTGAGAGGAGACGCCGGGGAGTGTAAGATAAGATATAATAATTATTTATAAACTATCAAGTGACCAGCGGTGGGATTGGGGAGGGAAGGGGAGGGGGGAAAAAAGGGAAACCGAGCTAATTCCAGGAACCAAGTGAAAGGTGAATTATGAGAATGACGAGTGCAACGAATGTATAAGGGTGCTTTGCTCAATTGATGTATGTGCAGACTGTGATAAGAGCCTTATGAGCCCCAATAAAAAGATTTTTTTAAAAAAGAGAAAGAATACAGGAACAGGAGCACAAAATCATGCTTGCAGAACCAGGACATCCCAGGAGCCAAGAGAGCATGCAGGTCCTGAGCAGGCCCTGGGTGGGTCCCGGGCAGACATGCAGATGCACACACACCTGCAAGTTGGAGGGACTCCCACCCCCCCTCTGCAGACGACACCTAACCCAGAGAGAGGTAGACGAGGCCATGGCCTGCCCACGGCATGCTCTTATCTCCTCCAGATGGGGAGGCGTCATTGAAGGTATTGGCCACACTTCCTGGCTGAGTTCAGGCCCACCTACATAATGGCATGTGTCTGAGTTGTAGCCCTGCTTGGTTTCACCTGGCTTAATCTGTGTACACTCAGTTTGGATCTTTCCATAGGTACCTACTGGTGTCTGCTTTCTCTTAAACCACTTTGCCATAGCCTTACACAGGCCTTATACACCCCAGCCCCACCCCCATAGTCCCTACTCTGACTACTTAACGTGTATATGCACATAGACACATATTGACCACTAGTCTCTCCGTTTATTGCTTGGTGGCACTGTGTCGGCTTCCACATTGATGTCATGCTGGAAGCTACTCTACTGGTGTCAAATACCAGGGATGCTCATGGTGAGCAGGATTCAACAGATCGTCCAGACTAATAATAGACTAGGAAAAGCAAACAGGGATTAGGGAACTAAAACCCTATGGTTACTATGGACCTTCACTTCAGAGGGGATTCGAGACTGAAAACCTTATGAAGCCACAGAACGTTGTCTCATAGAGCACTGCAAGATGAGCCCCTTGAGTTGGAACTCACTGAAAATACGACAGGGGACGCTCTGTCCTGTCTCTTCGTGGAACAGTTGACCATAGTGAGATGGGCAGAGCAAAGCTTCTGAGGAACCTTCATGTGCTGGTGGGACATGACTGAAATGTGAAGAAACAGCTGCAAGCACCCGTAAATGATCCGAATGTGAATGTGTGCTGGGTGCATCTAGGCAGTTGGAAGTTATCAAAAATTAAATAGCACACGTAACTGCTGACCTTGCAAAGTGAGCTGACATGGAGTGGCTGTTCTGAAGATCACAAGTTTACTATGAGACCAATTACAAATTCAAGAAGAATGGTGTCACATTCATTGTCCAAAAGTACATTACAAGGTCCATCTTGAACTACAAGTCTATATGTGATTAGATAATGTCTATAAGTTATAAGGAAAAATATCTCATGCAACTATTTTTAAAAATCACTTTATTGGAGGCTCATACAATTCTTATAATAATCCACACATGCATCCATTGTGTCAAGCACATTTGTACATTTGTTGCCATCATCATTCTCAAAATGTTTTCTTTCTACTCGAGCCCTTGATATCAGCTCCTCATTTCCCCCTCCCTCATGAACCCTTGATAATTTATAAATAATGATTTTGTCATATCTTACATTGTCTGACATCTCCCTTCACCCACTTTTCTGTTGACCATGCCCCAGGGAGGGGGTTATATGTAGATCCTTGTAATTGGTTCCCCCTTTCTACTCCACCTTTCCTCCACCCTCCATCCAGGTATAGCCACTCTCACCACTGGTCCTGAAGGGAACATCTCTCCTGGCTTCCCCGTGTTTCCAGTTCTTATCTGTACCAATGTACAGCCTCTGGTCTAGCCAGATTTGATAGGTAGAATTGGGATCATGATAGTGGGGGGAGGAAGCATTTAAGAACTAGAGGAAAGTTGTATGTTTCATGATTGATACCCTGAACCCCTCTTAAGGGAGTGTCCAGATGCTTACAGATGGGATTTGAGTCTCCACTATGCACTCACCCTCATTTACGATGATATGATTTTTTGTTCTTTGATGCCTGATACCTGATCCCTTCAACAACTTGCGGTCACACAGGTCGGTGTACTTCTTCCATGTGGGCTTTGTTGCTTCTGAGATAGATGGCTTCTTGTTTACCTTCAAGCTTTTAAAACCCCAGACACTATATCTTTTGATAGCCAGGGACCATCATCTCTCCTCACCACATTTCCTTATGCACACATTTGTCTTCAGTGATCGTGTTGGGAATGTGTGCATCATGGAATGCCAATTTAATAGAACAAAGTGTTCTTGCATTGAATAAGTACTTTAGTGGAGGTCCAATGTCCATCTGCTGCCTTAATACTAATCCTATAAATAAATGCACATAGATCTATTCCCCCCCTATACAAATATATCTACATATGCACATGCCTATATTTAGACCTCTATAAATACCCTTTGCCTCCTACTTCTTTCCTCTATTTCCTTTTGATCTCCTCTTGTCCCACTATCATGTTCAGCCTTCATTCTGGTTTCAGTAACTTCTCTCAGCTACATTGCCCTTGCTGAATCCCTACCAGGCCTCTCACAACCTCCTTGCCAGTAATTTTGGATCACTTGTTACTCCCTTGTCCCTGGGTTGGTCAACACCACCTCCTTTCCCCTGCCTACCCCTCTCCCATGTCCCCTGGAACCATCATTCCCATTGTTTTCTCCTCCAGGCAGTTCATCCATCCTATCTTATCTAGATAGATTAGGGAACTAAAACCCTATGGTTACTATGGCCCTTCACTTCAGAGGCGATTCGTGACTGAAAACCTTATGAAGCCACAGAACGTTGTCAATAATAAATACTATGCACCAAAACACAAGGCACAGCAAGACAAAGCAACAAAAGTGAACACAACAATGATAACAAAGAAGAAAACCAATGACCCAGAGAAGAATAAGTACAATTTTTAAAAGAAAGAAAATAATTTTTAAAAGAAAGATAAAACTGTAACTAGATCAAGGTCTGCTTGTGATCTCTACGCATGTCCTCCAGTCAAGTTCAATGGGGTGCGATGCTCTGGCCCCAAAGTCTACCCTTTGCTCTGTTCGGGAGCTCCCTGCTCTGCTCCCCCAGTTGCTTGCTCTGCCAAATGCCTTTAGTGTTTGCCTCAGTGTCACGGGGTCAGACCAGGCCAATGTTGTCCCGCATAGGGCCATGGGTCATTGAGGGACGTAGTGTCTCATAGTGGGATCAGTCATATGGTCCACTCTGTGCATTGGTTGTTCAGAGCAGGGACATTGTCCTCCAGGTCTGATGGGCCAGTATGTGCTCCACTCTCTCCTCCTCCCCATTCATTTGCTCCCTTTTGCTCTGATCAGACATGTCCCTCTCCCCTGGCTGCAGCTTCTGTGCCGTCCTCTCAATAAATACTTCTGGGGGTGGGGGCACTTGTCCATGTAGCTGGTATTGGGACAGAGCCCTCAGGCCCCTCCACTAGCTCCTCTCGCCTTGCCTACATGCTGCTAATTTGCTTCCCTGCTAGATGGCTGCGTGTTTAATTCCAAGCCTTTAAGACCCCAGACACTATATATTTTGGTAGCCTGGCACCATCTGCTTTCTTCACCACATTTCTTATGTACCCATTTTGTCTTCATCCATCCTGTCAGGAAGGTATCAGAGTGCCAAGTTATTAGAGCAAAGGGTTCTTGTATTAAGGGAGGCCTTGAGCAGAGGCCCAAAGTCCACATGCTATCTTAATACTTAACGTATAAATAGATGTACATTGGTCTCAATCTCTTTCATTATAAATTCATATGTTTACATATATACATGTCTATAGCTATAGCTCCATAAATATCGTTTTTGTTTGTTTGCTTTTTTTCTTTAGCCCTATGTCTATCTATATAAGCAGGATGAATGATCCCGAGGAGAAAACAACAGGACTGGTGGTTTCAGTGGAGCATGTGGCAGGAAGGGGTAGTGGGAATCCTACAAACTCAGGTATAAGGGAATAACAAGAGATCTAATATTGATGGCGAGGAGGGCATTTAATGCCTAGTGGGGGTCAATCAAGGGCAACGTATCTGGAGGAATTACTGAGAGCTGAGTACAGGGTGAGCATAAAAGTGGGATAGGAGGAAGGTAACAGGAAAAAGTAGAAAGAAATAGGAGGCAAAAGCTATTTGACTTTTGAGATCATCACAAGAGCAAATTGAATGCATTGAATGCTAATGCCTGAAGAGCAAATAATTGTGGAATGAATTCAAGAATAGCATACAGGAAGAAAGCAAAAAGTCCTTCAAAGACAATAAAGAAAGATAAGACCAGAGTGGACGCCAGAAGAGACTCTGAAACTTGCTCCTTAGTGTAGAATAGCTACACTGAAGGGAAAAATTATGAAGTAGAGATAAGAAACAATTTCAGAAGGTAATTTGAGAAGACAAAATAAGTTATTAACATGAACTGAGAAAACCCCAAAGAAGGAAGAAGCTCAGGTTCTCAAACTGAGAAAAAAAAAATTGACGAAGAAGAAAAAAAAAAAACAGGCCTCATGTGGCAATAAAGAAGAATTCAATGTGCAAACTATAGGATGATGCAAGAAGCATCCAAAAAGATAGAAAAAAGAACTAAGCCATTTTACCAAAAGAATTGATTGATGTTCAACAGTTCCAAGAGGCAGCATATGATGAAAAACACAAGGATATTGAAGAAATACAAACTGCACTGAAAGGCATTGGAAAATAAAGCAAGACTCCAGGAATGGACAGCATACCTATTGAAATGTGTACGCAAACTCACAAAGCTCTGGAAGCATTCACTAGTCTACGCCCCCAAATTGAGACGACAGCTACCTGGAAAAAATCCAAATGTTTGAATTGCCCAGCATTACTAATATTACAAGAGTAAAGTAAAATTATTCAACCACAAAAGGACAAATACTGTATGACACAACTCTTATTTAATAAACAAAACCAAAAAAATTTTTCACAGTGATTTTTATCCTTCCCAAATCTAGTGTTATAATTAGCTGGACCAAGTACCAATATAGCCAAGATAACTTCACCATCTCTTCGATGGTTCATCGTCAGTCCTGCAGCACAAGTACACATGTTTGGTCTACATTTTCATCCGTAAATGAAGCTGACAGACGTCCAGATCCAAGTTTGTCATCAATTGACATCTCACCTTTTTGGCATGAGAAAAACACTCACACACTTGAGTTTTCCCCATAGCGTTGTCTTCGTAAGCTGTATTTGACTTCACAACCATTTCTGTGCCATGTTTTCCAAGCAGAAAACAGCATCTCAAAGTGGCTTATTGTTTTCCTTACATTGGCCATCATATAGAACAAGATTCTAGAGAAACTGCTTTCATGAAAAAATTCACTTTGAACAGAGAAAACTTCTCCAAGTGGTGTCAATGGGTGCACGAGCTCAGAGAGAGAAGCTTGACAGTTACCTTGTGGGGAAAAGTTATACTAAGAAAGCTCCGCTCATTTAACGGTGGTTTTTTTTAGGGGTTGGGGGGGGGGGGTGGAGGAATGTTACCCCTCTTAATTTAACCATTCAATCCTAATATGAAGAGTTGAGCAATCATCACCACGACTTCAAAACCCTTTCTTCTTGTGCACACTGTTGTGAGCTCCCCATTTCTACCCCCAACCTCCCCTGACATGCCCCTAGGTAATGAATCATCCACTTACTATCTCTATACATTTATCTACTCTGGATTTCATGTGCAGAAAATCAAAGAAAAGAGAAAAACTGACCAAAATGACAAAACAAAATTTTAAAATTTGATTTAAATATTAATTCTCTTTATCGTTATCATAGTATTTCTTATACACTTCTCGTGTGCAATTTTTCAACTTATTTGTTGATGAATTATACACATATTCTGATGTGTGCGTACAAACCTCCATGTACACATTTACGCATACACAAATATTTTCTTACATGCGTCTTTCATTTCCTGTCATAGGCTTGTTTTGCATGTTCTTGGATTCTGCGTGATGAATAAATGAGCAACTCACAGTATGAGTTATCACACACTGTGTACATTTTTGGAAAGGTTAGGAGTTGTCCTCTGTGTCATGCAAGCCCAGCAGAGTCTGGGCACACTGGACTTACTGCTGAGGAGGAGAAAGGGGCTGACAGTAGGGAAGCAGGAAGAAGTTAGTACACATAAGTTCATGATCCACCAGCCTGGATGTCTTAAAAGAGCCACACACACTTGAAAGACGCAAGAGAGGGCATAAGAAGAAACAATGGTGCTTACAAAGACCAGGATGATCCGTGTGGCTCTGGTCTCAGGAGTGGACCCAGGGGAGACCTTGTTCCTGTGGATGTGTTGGAGCCGCTGCTTGTGTCTGTACAGGATGAAGACCATGGAGCTGCTGGCCCAGATCATGAGCCCTAAGCCCAAAGCATCTGGGCAGGTCATCAAAGGTGCAAACATTGAGTGTTTTGTTATGTTCTGGGATATAGCATGACAGTAAACAAAATCCTTTTTCTGTGTGATGGTGTCATTGCCCCAAATGCTAGTCATGTGCATGGCAACCATAATGTTTGCCAGCATATGAAGGGTCCAGCAGAGGAATAAGGAAAAACCAATGTACTTGGGAGCTTTCACCTTCAGCTCTGCCCACCTGGCGTCACCAGGGCTGATGATGATCACCTGGAAGATACTCAAGAGGCACGTGGTGCCAAGGGACACTCCTCTGCCCACTCTGTGAACATAGAACAACAGCTTGCATCCGACATCGCTGGGGAAATCTTTCCATCCAAATGCTGCCATTGTCTGGGGGATTCCTCTAGAGAGATTAACCAAGACGTTGGCTATTGTCAGATGCTTGAAAATCAAGTCTATGGACCTTAACCTGTACTTAATAAATGAAAGGGAGACATAATGGAAAAGAAGAAAAATATTGCCCAGGCTGCCAAGTGTAGTCTGCGCCAAGAGGATCATCGCCATTGCCAGTTCTCTGGAGAGCATCCTGAGTGCCCATGGAATCACGTTAGTCTGCGGAGTCAGAGGGTCCTGCATGGGAAGAGGAGGCTCGGGTCACATTTGTACCGCCAAAGAAAATCCCCTGTGAAGGCAGGGGCCTACCATCAATTCTCACTTGGAAAGATTGGCTTAATTTTTTCTTCTCCTCAAATTGAATAATAAACAACAACAATAATAATAATAAACTTTAAGGAGCACTTACCATGTAGCAACCACTCCGTTGGAAACCATGCATGTGCTTGATCCTGCACAGACGTAGGAGGCAGAAAGCTCTGTTACATACATCATAAAGCAGGTTGGGGTTTTGACAGCGATGTAAGGACATGTATTTAAAGTTACCTTCTAGTTAGAGACAAACAGATGACTGAGGCCAACTGGCTGGTAACAAAGATCATACATTTAACCACCCTGCTTCTCCATAGAGAATCAGCCGTGTTCTTCAGGGAGATTGGATACATATGTAGCTGTGGTTTACGGCTTTCACTTAAATTATAATCCTTTGTTGCATCGTGTGATTGTTAAGAGTTTCCATTCATTTATCAATATTTATTCTCTAGACCAATATGCAGAGCCCATAGAGCGTCAGACACCATATTCCGAGCAGGAGCTTGCAGTGAGCGCTGTACCAGAGAGAGCTGCGCTTGGACAGGTTGGTGAGGGAAAGAATGGATGACGGGGCAGAGACTATTCTCATTTTACTCCAAGAACAAAAATAGGAGGGAAACTCTCACAAGGAATGATAGTGATTTCAGCTGTGAAACACCGGCATTGACTGCTGATGGGAAACGAGAGTGGATGGTAGAAGCACGTTAGCACTGATTTCAAATGATGCCCTTCTTTATTATCTGGGTTAAGGAAAACTACTCAAACGTGAGCCGAGACCCGTGGAAGCTGTTAAACTGTAAGACAGAGATGCTCAGGGAAATCTGAAAGCATAAACTCTTTTTAAATGCATTTTTATGCCTTAAAGTAGAAGCTGCCTCCTAGACCTTGTTTTCAACCTGAGGCAGTATCACTTATTCACAGGAGCCTCACAGCTCCCTCGGAGCCTCATGATGATAACAGGACCTTGCCCGACCTCCACCCGGATGTCAGTGGCCCCTTATTTTCAGACGACTTAGGGACCCAGTAGAGAGGCAAATCCTGTGCCCAGTGATCCCTCCTATATGCACAGTTAGAGAAATCATTGTATCCCAGCAATCATCAGCATTCCTCCCCAGCACATTCACCCTGTGCCTATTACAGACACAGCAGCCTGACCTTTACTATGGCTGGGAATTATGTCTATGCTTCCAACCACAGCTCCACAAATGACTGACTTCAGCATTCCTTCCAAAACACCAGGACCATATCCAGGAAGCTCATATGGACGCACTGCAAGCCTGGGTGTTTCGGGGTGGCGCTGTTTCTCAGGTGTGTGCTTGGCTGCCACTTTCCAAAAGCAGCTCACCCTCCTTCTTTAGCACTGCCTGGTTTCACCCGGGCAACCCCTACATGAGGCCCTGAGAGCGAGTCATTTGTGCCACTCAGGAAGCTGTTAAGAACCTTCAAATAATCAGGTTTCACCACTGCTGGGGTGAAAACTCAATACAAACTGCCATTAACATGTAGACTAAATTTTCCCAGAAGACACCAGCAATTGGGATGCAGCTTGATATTCGGATGGAAGCACAAAGATTCTTCTGCTTTTAAGCAGGAAGCGACACCTATCCCAGGCATTATTGAACATTTAGTCACATTCAGTTCCTTGAACTGTGGGTTGTGAGTCACTCTAAGAAGAGAAATCATGGAGAGTAAATGCAAAGTCCTTGCTAGTTTCACTTCTCGCACACATCAATTAAATCATACAGGGAATAAGCAATCATAGTAGACGTTCATTGAAATTTGTTGATGATATTAATGTGTAATATATATATAAGCTGAAATATCTAACAATAACACTTTGTGCATTCATAAATTCATATGATGATTGGATTTTTATGCTGAAATAGTTTCACACCAGGGAGAAGAGCACAGAAATGTATTTTCAGCTTGACAGATGCTGTGAGTATCCAGTTATCTTTTCCCTCAATGCTAGTTCCCTCATTTGAAGGGGAGAAAGCAGTCTCCCCCAATCAGCAGACTGCTGATGTTTTCACGACAGGCCTGAGTACTGTCTAATTAATGAAGCACACCCCAGAACTAGCGACAGCATTTCTACTCCAGTCATAGCCACTCTGATACATAGCTTCTGTGAAGGTGTTCTTCAATCACAGAGATAGACCTTCCTCTATATTTGACATAGGAATATGTTCCACCCACACCTCTAGCAATCCTCCCAGTTCTTCCTACTCAACAGGAGATAAGTCTCAGACTTGGTAATTTGGGTTCTTTAAACTCAGCTTTCCTGATGATGACAATTAAACACCAGGCATTTTTAGGTGGCTCTCAATGAGATAAGGAGCCCTAAGGCAGTGAGGAGGGTCTCGGACCCCAACTCTCTGCTTCCCTCAAGCTCAAGCTCAGCACTCTATCTTCCCCCTTGTAGAGCACTGGGTAGGTTTCCCCCGGAAAGTGTCCTTATTTCCAGCAGATCTTGCACAGACCTTCGAGTACCTCCTCCTCTCAGCACTCTGCCTCTCAGTGAACAGAAAACACTCACCTGGCTTCTCCCGTTGGCGGCGCAGAGAGCTCAGGGGAAAGTCAGCACACGCAGAGCCAGCGGCAGGGAGGCAGGCCGACACTGCGTCCAGGTATTTGAGTCCGTGTCCTCGCTCCTTCACTGCACAGCGCTGATCGTTTCACCTCCAGGGGCATTGACAGCGCAAGCCTGGGGAGATGAGAGCATCTCCGGAATTTGTTTCCCCAGTTGCTAATTACCGAAACCAATTACAAGTTTCCAGTAACTCTCTCCAAAGAGACCATGGAATTATTCAGGTGAGGCTTCTTGTCCAGCATCCTGGAGACAAACGGGGTCTTCCATAGAGGGAGCAGGAATGCTGAGGTCTGACATATGAGTCTCTGGAGCCTCTGTTCCTCCATATGTTTCCTTCCCAAACTGGTCTCCTCTTCAATCCACGATTTGCAACATCATATAAGTTATGCATAGCATAATGAAATCAGGAGAAATAGCTGCAGATTCTTCAATAGACACCAGAAATAATACAGTGTCCATAATGGAAACGAGATATCAGTGACCACTCATGATTCAATGCCAATGGATATGCACACTTGCAGGAGAAGGGCAAGAACCCTTGTACCTTCTGGTCTGACCCATAGGATCCCTGCCTGGCCCTGCCTGCTCCACCACTCCTCTCTGATGCTCTGTATTTCCTAGATCCCTCTTCTCATCCCTTTTTGTCTATAGTTTAGAAAAACTAGTTATTGCAGGTATGTCACTCGACGCCTAACCAAAAGATTACCTGTTTCTCCCTTTATTCTCTGTCTTATTCAGTCTAGACTCCCCTGCCAAAACCGTCTCTGCTTCTCATCAACCCAATCATAGAACAGTACTTAAAAATAGTCTTCCACAGAACTCTTCTGAAAAATAAGACAAACCTGAGTGACTCGCATGGCCTTGACTCCAGCCGTCGCTGGCTGTCATGAGGAGAAGGGCAGGCTCGCTATGTTGCTGTTAGATACTTTCCAGTCAGTTCCAGCCGAGAGTGACCCCGTGTGCCCAGCATGAAGCACTGCCTGTGTGCCCACCTCACAACTGGGACTCTCAGAGTCTCCAAGTCACTGGAGGACGCAATAGACGCAGCGGAGGAAGAACCTCACTGTTGCTGCTCGCCTAGTCTAGCACCCTGGAGGGACCCAGTTCAGAGCATAAAGGGTTCTGGGTATCGTTCTGGGCCCAGAGATTGCAGCTGCCTCTTTCTTTCAGCTCAAGCGTGTGTGCTCTTCTTCAGGGAAGTTGCTAGTCTCTAGACTCTAGTCTCAAATTCCAAGGAGCAGGTTGCTTGTTTCCAGAAAGTCCTCGCTGCCCTGCCGTTGGAAGTAGGCAACTGAGACTGGGGGTGACGTTGGGGATGGGAGTGGGGAGAAGACACATGGATATAGGCACTGACGGCAATGACCCCCATGTTTCCTGAGTCACAGAACCTCCAACTATAGCTCCAGTTAAGCAGCGGTGCCCCAGATCCACTCCAGACTCAATGCCATGGGCAGAGCTTTGGAGTCCAGAGCGCACTGGTGCCAGACACATAGCAGTCCTGTGTGTCTGGGCTCTAGGCCATCTCAGGGTGCTCGACAGATCACACTGATTTTGTGTAATGACGTTGTCATTGACATGCCTGCAGTGTGGGTGTGCGTCTATGAAAATCTCAAAGTCACTGCCATCGAGTCGAGTCTGACTCACAGTGATCCTATAGGACGGGGGTTTCTCCCTGCAGTTTCTGATAATGTGACCCTTTTTTTTTTTAAGTTTTACTCTATTTATTAAAAAATAGTTACTCGTGATGAAAATATACACTGCAAAACAGTCACAGGGTAAGCAATTTCTGCACTTGCAGGTAAGTGACATTGGTGACTTTCTTCATGTGGTACAGCCACCCTCACTGGCCTTTTCTTCTTCTTTTTTAAGAATCATTTTATTGGGGCTCCTACATCTCTTGTTACAATCCACACATCAATTGTATCTGACATATTCGTACATAGATTCCATTGTTCTTTTCTAGAAATTTACTTTCCATTTAGGCCTTGGAATCAGTTCCTCTTTTTATTCCCCTGAACTCCCCCCTCAAAACTCTCGTGGCTCCTTCATAGATTATAGATTGTTAATTATGTTCAAATCTCACACCGACAGCTGTCTCCCTTCCTCTCTGGTTTCTGTTGTTTCCTCCTGGATGGGGGTGTGTGGTTTTGTGCCATTCATTGTGATCGGTGCTCCCCATCCTCCCCACCTGTGTCCCCTTCCCCCTGCCGAGCCTGTACATCTTCACAGGAGAAGAAATTCTCTTCTTTCTTCCATGGAGCAGCTAGTGTTTCAAACTGCCGACCTTGCCTTTATCAATCCCCTACAACGCCAGGGCTCCTTTGTGTTTGTGTGCACAAACCATGTCTACATATGCGTATACGTTTAAAAATATAGTTTTACCAAAAGTGTATATGTTGGATATATATGTATATATATGCATATGTATAAATAAACACATATTTACACATAAACAAACATGTTCATGCACACACATTGCATGGTGTGTACACACACAACAAATATAACTATCGGGCAGAAATGCAGAAGACCACACACTCTTAAGGACCCCTGACAACACTAACAGGACCAATGGGCACAAGTTCTCTTTGGGGGGAAGAAAATGTTCCAAATTGATTGTGTTGGTGGTGAACCACTGTGAGCATACTGAAAGGATTGCATCCCACATCTTTCAGGTGAAAATGGTACAATGTGTGGATTATCTCTCAATAAAGCTGGTACAACCATTCACTCTGGCCATTGCAACAAGAATAGACCGGAGGAGACAGGGGCAGACCCTGTGGTCATCTAGGGAAGGGACAATGGTGGCTGAGACCAGACGGCTATCAATGGAGGCGGAGAGAAGGGCTCAGATTCTGGATAGAAAAATCATAATAATGTGTTTTTCATGCGTGTTTGCTCAGACATTCAGGCTCCAATTCAACAATTTCTGCAGAATGGTCTACTGGCATTGGTTACATTCTTCTCAATGTGCAAACCTTCTCATCATTTCTTACATTTGTTCCATTTCCATTCATCAGTGTTCCCTGCTCTCTGCATTCTCATCTTCATGATACAATTTTTAAGCACATTGGAGAATAAATTTGAGAGATGATTTTTTTCCAATGGACTTTTTAAAGATACACACACGCACATATCTATATTCATAACTATAACAATAACTCTAGCTCTACTTCGAACGCTAAATCTAACAACCCTCACCCTAACTAACTCTAACAACAACTCCAACAACTCTCACCCTAACTAACTCTAACAACAACACCTCTCAACTCTCACCCTAATGCTAACTGACTCTCATTCTAACATCTCTCACAACAATGACTCTAACTCTAACTCACTAACTCACCAAGTAAATAACTAACTAACTAATGCACTATAAATATTTCTGGATTGGAGTACATCGGTTCAGGTGTCGCGGTGTAGAAAGAACTCACGGTGCAGAAGCACGTTTGTAATCCCAGTGCCTTTTAGGTGGAAGAGGGAAGATTCTGGTGTGACGGTCGCAGTAAGCACTCGCTGTTTCAGGAAAGCCTCCACTGCTGTTGGAAGGAAAAAGCAAAATGCACGTCCAAAGAGCAAATGTTTTAAGAATGATGAGGGCAATGAATGTACAAATGTGCTTTACACAATAGATGAATATATGGATTGTGATGAGAGTTGTATGAGCCCCTAATAAAATGATTTAAAAAAAAAAGAATACGGGAACAGGAGCACAAAATCATGCTTGTAGAACCAGGACATCCCAGGAGCCAAGAGAGCATGCAGGCCCTGAGCAGGCCCTGGATGGGTCCCAGGCAGACATGCAGATGCACACACACCTGCAAGTTGGAGGGACTCCCACCCCCCCTCTGCAGACGACACCAAACCCAGAGAGAGGTAGACGAGGCCATGGCCTGCCCACGGCATGCTCTTATCTCCTCCAGATGGGGAGGCGTCATTGAAGGTATTGGCCACACTTCCTGGCTGAGTTCAGGCCCACCTACGTAATGGCATGTGTCTGAGTTGTAGCCCTGCTTGGTTTCACCTGGCTTAATCTGTGTACACTCAGTTTGAATCTTTCCATAGGTTCCTAATGGTGTCTGCTTTCTCTTAAACCCCTTTGCCATGGCCTTACACAGGCCTTATGCACCCAGCCCCACCCCCATAGTCCCTACTCTGACTACTTAACGTGTATATGCACATAGACACATGTTGACCACTAGTCTCTCCGTTTATTGCTTGGTGGCACTGTGTCGGCTTCCACATTGATGTCATGCTGGAAGCTATGCTACTGGTTCCAAATCCCAGGGTCGCTCATGGTGAGCAGGATTCAACAGATCGTCCAGTCTAATAATAGACTAGGAAAAGCAAACAGGGATTAGGGAACTAAAACCCTATGGTTACTATGGACCTTCACTTCAGAGGGGATTCGTGACTGAAAACCTTATGAAGGCACAGAACGTTGTCTCATAAAGCATTGCAAGATGAGCCCCTTGAGTTGGAACTCACTGAAAATACTACAGGGGAAGCTCTGTCCTGTCTCTTTGTGGCAGAGTTGACCATAGTGAGATGGGCAGAGCAAAGCTTGAGGAACCTTCACGTGCTGGTGGGACATGACTGAAATGTGAAGAAACAGCTGCAAGCACCCGTTAATGATCCGAATGTGAATGTGTGCTGGGTGTATCTAGGCAGTTGGAAGTTATCAAAAATTAAATAGCACACGTAACTGCTGACCTTGCAAAGTGAGCTGACATGGAGTGGCTGTTCTGGAGATCACAAGTTTACTACGTGACCAATGACAAATTCAAGAAGAATGGTGTCACATTCATTGTCCAAAAGTACATTACAAGATCCATCTTGAACTACAAGTCTATATGTGATTAAATAATGTCTATAAGTTATAAGGAAGAATATCTAATGCAACTATTTTTTAAAATCACTTTATTGGAGGCTCATACAATTCTCATCACAATCCACACATGCATCCATTGTGTCAAGCACATTTGTACATTTGTTGCCATCATCATTCTCAAAATGTTTTCTTTCTACTCGAGCCCTTGATATCAGCTCCTCATTTCCCCCTCCCTCATGAACCCTTGATAATTTATAAATAATTATTTTGTCATATCTTACATTGTCTGACATCTCCCTTCACCCACTTTTCTGTTGACCATGCCCAGGGAGGGGGTTATATGTAGATCCTTGTAATTGGTTCCCCCTTTCTACTCCACCTTTCCTCCACCCTCCCTCCAGGTATCGCCACTCTCACCACTGGTCCTGAAGGGAACATCTATCCTGGCTTCCCTGTGTTTCCAGTTCTTATCTGTACCAATGTACACCCTCTGGTACAGCCAGATTTTTTAGGTAGAATTGGGATCATGATAGTGGGGGGAGGAAGCATTTAAGAACTAGAGGAAAGTTGTATGTTTCATGGTTGATACCCTGAACCCCTCTTAAGGGGGTGTCCAGATGCTTACAGATGGGATTTGAGTCTCCACTATGCACTCACCCTCATTTACGATGATATGATTTTTTGTTCTTTGATGCCTGATACCTGATCCCTTCAACAACTTGCGGTCACACAGGTCGGTGTACTTCTTCCATGTTGGCTTTGTTGCTTCTGAGATAGATGGCTTCTTGTTTACCTTCAAGACTTTAAAACCCCAGACACTATATCTTTTGATAGCCGGGGACCATCATCTCTCCTCACCACATTTCCTTATGCACACATTTGTCTTCAGTGATCGTGTTGGGAATGTGTGCATCATGGAATGGCAATTTAATAGAACAAAGTGTTCTTGCATTGAATAAGTACTTTAGTGGAGGTCCAATGTCCATCTGCTGCCTTAATACTAATCCTATATATAAATGCACATAGATCTATTTCCCCCCCCCCCCGATACAAATATATCTACATATGCACATGCCTATATTTAGATCTCTATAAATACCCTTTGCCTCCTACTTCTTTCCTCTATTTCCTTTTGATCTTCTCTTGTCCCACTATCATGTTCAGCCTTCATTCGGGTTTCAGTAACTTCTTTCAGCTACATTGCCCTTGCTGAATCCCTACCAGGCCTCTCACAACCTCCTTGCCAGTAATTTTGGATCACTTGTTACTGCCTTGTCCCTGGGTTGGTCAACACCACCTCCTTTCCCCTGTCTACCCCTCTCCCATGTCCCCCTGGAACCATCGTTCCCATTTTTTCTCCTCCAGGCAGTTCATCCATCCTATCTGATCTAGATAGATTAGGGAACTCAAACCCTATGGTTACTATGGACCTTCACTTCAGAGGGGATTCGTGACTGAAAACCTTATGAAGCCACAGAACGTTGTCGATAATAAATACTATGCACCAAAACACAAGGCACAGCAAGACAAAGCAACAAAAGTGAAAACATCAATGACAACAAAGAAGAAAACCAATGACCCACGATGAATAAGTACATTTTTTTAAAGAAAGAAAATATTTTTAAAAGAAAGATAAAACTGTAACTAGATCAAGGTCTGATTGTGATCTCTCCACATGTTCTCCAGTCAAGTTCAATGGGGTGCGATGCTCTGACCCCAAAGTCTACCCTTTGCTCTGTTCGGGAGCTCCCTGCTCTGCTCCCCCAGTTGCTTGCTCTGCCAAATGCCTTTAGTGTTTTGCCTCAGTGTCACGGGGTCAGACCAGGCCAGTGTTGTCCCGCATAGGGCCATGGGTCAGTGAGGGACGTTGTGTCTCATAGTGGGATCAGCCATATGGTCCACTCTGTGCATTGGTTGTTCAGAGAGGGGATATTGTCCTCCAGGTCTGATGGGCCAGTATGTGCTCCACTCTCTCTTCCTCCCCATTCATTTGCTCCCTTTTGCTCTGATCAGACATGTCCCTCTCCCCTGGCTGCAGCTTCAGTGCCGTCCTCTAAATAAATTCTTCTGGGGGTGGGGGCACTTGTCCATGTAGCTGGTATTGGGGCAGAGCCCTCAGGCCCCTCCACTGGCTCCCCTCGCCCTGCCCGCATGCTGCTTATTTGCTTCCCTGCTAGATGGCTGCGTGTTTAATTCCAAGCCTTTAAGACTCCAGACACTATATATTTTGGTAGCCGGGCACCATCTGCTTTCTGCACCACATTTCCTATGTACCCATTTTGTCTTCAGCGATCCTGTCAGGAAGGTATCAGAGTGCCAAGTTATTAGAGCAAAGGGCTCTTGTATTAAGGGAGGCCTTGAGTAGAGGCCCAAAGTCCATATGCTACCTTAATACTTAACATATAAATAGATGTACATTGGTCTCAATCTCTTTCATTATAAATTCATATGTTTACATATATACATGTCTATAGCTATAGCTCCATAAATATCTTTTTGTTTGTTTGCTTTTTTTCTTTAGCCCTATGTCTATCTATATAAGCAGGATGAATGACCCCGAGGAGAAAACAACAAGACTGGTGGTTTCAGTGGAACATGTGGCAGGAAGGGGTAGTGGGAATCCTACAAACTCAGGTATAAGGGAATGACAAGAGATCTAATATTGATGGCGAGGAGGGCATTTAATGCCTAGTGGGGGTCAATCAAGGGCAACGTATCTGGAGGAATTACTGAGAGCTGAGTGCAGGGTGAGCATAATAGTGGGATAGGAGGAAGGTAACAGGAAAAAGTAGAAAGAAATAGGAGGCAAAAGCTATTTGACTTTTGAGATCATCACAAGAGCAAATTGAATGCATTGAATGCTAATGCATGAAGAGCAAATAATTGTGGAATGAATTCAAGAATAGCATACAGGAAGAAAGCAAAAAGTCCTTCAAAGACAATAAAGAAAGATAAGACCAGAGTGGATGCCAGAAGAGACTCTGAAATTTGCTCCTTAGTGTAGAATAGCTACACTGAATCGAAAAATTATGAAGTAGAGATAATAAACAATTTCAGAAGGTAATTTGAGAAGACAAAATAAGTTATTATCATGAACTGAGAAAACCCCAAAGAAGGAAGAAGCTCAGGTTCTCAAACTGAGGGAAAAAAAAATGACGAAGAAGAAAAAAAAAACAGGCCTCATGTTGCAATACACAAGAATTCAATGTGCAAAATATGGGATGATGCAAGAAGCATCCAAAAAGATGGAAAGAAAACACTAAGCCATTTTACCAAAAGAATTGATCGATGTTCAACAGTTCCAAGAGGCGGCATATGATGAAAATCCCAAAGATATTGGAGAAATACAAACTGCACTGAATTCATTGGAAAATAAAAGCAAGACTCCAGGAATGGACAGCATACCTATTGAAATGTGTACGCAAACTCACAAAGCTCTGGAAGCACTCACTAGTCTACGCCCCCAAATTGAGAAGATAGCTACCTGGAAAACATCCAAAGAATGTTTGAATTGCCCAGCATTACTAATATCACAAGAGTAAAGTAAAATTATTCAACCACAAAAG
Source organism: Tenrec ecaudatus (assembly GCF_050624435.1). Lineage (NCBI taxonomy): Eukaryota > Metazoa > Chordata > Mammalia > Afrosoricida > Tenrecidae > Tenrec > Tenrec ecaudatus. The sequence goes on along the minus strand of NC_134547.1, from coordinate 4,881,153 downwards.
GACAAATACTGTATGACACAACTCTTATTTAATAAACAAAACCAAAAAAAATTTCACAGTGATTTTTGTCCTTCCCAAATCTAGTGTTATAATTAGCTGAACCAAGTACCAATATAGCCAAGATAACTTCACCAGCTCTTCGATGGTTCATCGTCAGTCCTGCAGCACAAGTGCACAAGTTTGGTCTACATTTTCATCCGTACCTGAAGTTGACAGACATCCAGATCCAGGATTGTCATCAATTGACATCTCAATATTTTGACATGAGAAAAACACTCACACATTTGAGTTTTCCCATAGCGTTGTCTTCGTAAGCTGTATTCAACTTCACAACCATTTCTGTGCCATGTTTTCCAAGCAGAAAACAGCATCTCAAAGTGGCTTATTGTTTTCCTTACATTGGCCGTCACATAGAACATGATTCTAGAGAAACTGCTTTTATGAAAAAATTCACTTTGAACAGAGAAAACTTCTCCAAGTGGTGTCAATGGGTGCACGAGCTCGGAGAGAGAAGCTTGACACTTACATCGTGGGAAAAATTTATACTAAGAAAGCTCCGCTCATTTAACGGTGGTTTTTTTTAGGGGGTAGAGGGGGGTGGAGGAATGTTACCCCTCTTAATTTAACCATTCAATCCTAATATGAAGAGTTGAGCAATCATCACCACGACTTCAAAACCCCTTCTTCTTGTGCGCCCTGTTGTGAGCTCCCCATTTCCACCCCCAACCTCCCCTGACATGCCCCTAGGTAATGAATCATCCACTTACTATCTCTATACATTTATCTACTCTGGATTTCATGTGGAGAAAATCAAAGAAAAGAGAAAAACTGACCAAAATGACAAAACAAAATCTTAAAATTTGACTTAAATATTAATTCTCTTTATCGTTATCATAGTATTTCTTATACACTTCTCGTGTGCAATTTTTCAACTTATTTGTTGATGAATTATACACATACTCTGATGTGTACATACACACCTCCATGTACACATTTACGCATACACAAATATATTCTTATACTTGTCCTCCATTTCCTGTCATAGGCTTGTTTTGCATGTCCTTGGATTCTGTGTGATGAATACATGAGCAACTCACAGTCTGAGTCATCACACATTGTGTACATTTCTTATAAGGTTAGGAGTTGTCCTCTGTGTCATGCAAGCCCAGCAGAGTCTGGGCACACTGGACTTACTGCTGAGGAGGAGAAAGGGGCTGACAGTAGGGAAGCAGGAAGAAGTTAGTACACATAAGTTCATGATCCACCAGCCTGGATGTCTTAAAAGAGCCACACATACTTGAAAGACAGAAGAGAGGGCGTAAGAAGATACAAAGGTGCTGACAAAGACCAGGATGGTCTGTGTGGCTCTGGTCTCAGGAGAGGACCCAGGGGAGACCTTGTTCCTGTGGATGTGTTGGAGCCGCTGCTTGTGTCTGCACAGGATGAAGACCATGGAGCTGCTGGCCCAGATCATGAGCCCTAAGCCCAAAACATCTGGGCAGGTCATCAAAGGTGCAAACATTGAGTGTTTCGTTATGTTCTGGGATATAGCACGACAGTAAACAAAATCCTTTTTCTGTGTGATGGTGTCATTGCCCCAAATGCTAGTCATGTGCATGGCAACCATAATGTTTGCCAGCATATGAAGGGTCCAGCAGAGGCATAAGGAAAAGCCAATGTACTTGGGAGCTTTCACCTTCAGCTCTGCCCACCTGGCGTCACCAGGGCTGATGATGATCACCTGGAAGATACTCAAGAGGCACGTGGTGCCAAGGGACACTCCTCTGCCCACTCTGTGAACATAGAACAACAGCTTGCAGCCGACATCGCTGGGGAAATCTTTCCATCCAAATGCTGCCATTGTCTGGGGGATTCCTCTAGAGAGATTGACCAAGACGTTGGCTATTGTCAGATGCTTGAAAATCAAGTCTATGGACCTTAACCTGTACTTAATAAATGAAAGGGAGACATAATGGAAAAGAAGAAAAATATTGCCCAGGCTGCCAAGTGTAGTCTGCACCAAGAGGATCATCGCCATTGCCAGTTCTCTGGAGTGCATCCTGAGTGCCCATGGAATCACGTTAGTCAGCGGAGTCAGACGGTCCTGCATGGGAAGAGGAGGCTTGGATCACATTTGTACTGCCAAAGAAAATCCCCTGTGAAGGCAGGGGCCTACCATCAATTCTCACTTGGAAAGATTGGCTTAATTTTTTCTTCTCCTCAACTTGAATAATCAACAACAATAATAATAATAAACATTAAGGAGCACTTACCATGCAGCAACCACTCTGTTGGAAACCATGCATGTGCTTGATTCCTGCACAGACGTAGGAGGCAGAAAGCACTATTACATACATCATACAACAGGTTGGTGTCTTTGACAGCGATGTTAGGACATGTATTTAAAGTTATCTTCTAGTTAGAGACAAACAGATGACTGAGGCCAACTGACTGGTAACAAAGATCATACATTTAACCACCCTACTTCTCCACAGAGAAGCAGCCCTGTTCTTCAGGGAGATTGGACACATATGTAGCTGTGGTTTACGGCTTTCACTTAAATTATAATCCTTTGTTGCATCGTGTGATTGTTAAGAGTTTCCATTCATGTGTCAATATTTATTCTCTAGACCAATATCCAGAGCCCATAGAGCGTCAGACACCATATTCCGAGCAGGAGCTTGCAGTCAGCGCTGTACCAGAGAGAGCTGCGCTGGGACAGGTTGTGAGGGAAAGAATGGATGACGGGGCAGAGGCTATTCTCATTTTACTCCAAGAACAAAAATAGGAGGGAAACTCTCACAAGGAATGATACTGATTTCAGCTGTGAAACACCGGCATTGACTGCTGATGGGAAACGAGAGTGGATGGTAGAAGCACGTTAGCACTGATTTCAAATGATGCCCTTCTTTATTATCTGGGTTAAGGAAAACTACTCAAACGTGAGCCGAGACCCGTGGAAGCTGTTAAACTGTAAGACAGAGATGCTCAGGGAAATCTGAAATCATAAACTCTTTTTTAATGCATTTTTATGCCTTAACGTAGAAGCTGCCTCCTAGACCTTGTTTTCAACCTGAGGCAGTATCACATACGCACAGGAGCCTCACAGCTCCCTCGGAGCCTCATGATGATGACAGGACCTTGCCCGACCTCCACCTGGAAGTCAGTGTCCCCTAAATAACAGACAACTTAGGGACCCAGTAGAGAGGCAAATACTGTGCCTAATGGTCCCTCCTATATGCACAGTTAGAGAAAAACATTGTATCCCAGTAATCATCAACATTAGGTGATTCCCGTATAATCACCCTGTGCCTATTACAGACACAGCAGATTGACCTTTACTAAGGCTGGGAATTGTCTATGCTTCCAATCACCAGTTCCACTAATGACTGACTTCAGCATTCCTACCAAAACACCTGGGCCATATCCAGGAAGCTCATATGGACGTTCCGCAAGCCTGGGTGTGTCGGGGTGGAGCTGTTTCTCAGGTGTGTGCTTGGCTGCCACTTTTCGAAAGCAGCTCACCCCCCTTCTTCAGCACTGCCTGGTTTCACCCGGGCAACCCCTACATGAGGCCCTGAGAGCGAGTCATTTATGCCACTCAGGAAGCTGTTAAGAACCTTCAAATAATCAGGTTTCACCACTGCTGGGGTGAAATCTCAGTGCAAACTGCCATTAACATGTAGACTTAATTTTCCCAGAAGACACCAGCAATTGTGATGCAGCTTGATATTCGGATGGAAGCACAAAGATTCTTCTGCTTTTAAGCAGGAAGCGACACCTATCCCAGGCATTACTGAACATTTAGTCACATTCAGTTCCTTGAACTGTGGGTTGTGAGGAACTCTAAGAAGAGAAATTGTGGAGAGTAAAAGCAAAGTCCTTGCTAGTTTCACTTCACGAACTCATCCATTAAATCATACAGGGACTATATAATCATAGTAGACATTCATTAAAATTTTTTGATGACATTAATGTGAATACATATCAGCTCAAATATCTAACGATAATACTTTGTGCATCCATGAATTCATATGATGATTGGATTGTTATGCTGAAATAGTTTCACACCAGGGAGAAGAGCACAGAATACATTTCAGCTTGACAGATGCTGTGAGTATCCAGTTATCTTTTCCCTCAATGCTAGTTCCCTCATTTGAAGGGGAGAAAGCAGTCTCCCCCAATCAGCTGACTGCTGATGTTTTCACAACAGGCCTGAGTACTGTCTAATTAATGCAGCAGACCCCAGAACTAGCGACAGCATTTCTACTCCAGTCATAGCTACTCTGATACATAGCTTCTGTGAAGGTGTTCTTCAATCACAGAGATAGACCTACCTCTATATTTGACAAAGGAATATGTTCCACCCACACCTCTAGCAATCCTCCCAGTTCTTCCTACTCAACAGGAGATCAGTCTCAGACCTGGTGATTTGGGTACTTTAAACTCAGCTTTCCTGATGATGACAATTAAACACCAGGCGTTTTCAGGTGGCTCTTAATGAGATAAGGAGCCCTAAGGCACTGAGGAGGGTCTCGGACCCCAACTCTTTGCTTCCCTCAAGCTCAAGCTCAGCACTCTATCTTCCCCCTTGTAGAGGACTGGGTAGGTTTCACCCCGGAATGTGTCCTTATTTCCAGCAGATCTTGCACAGAGCTTTGAGTACCTCCTCTTCTCAGCACTCTGCCTCTCAGTGAACAGAAAACACTCACCTGGCTTCTCCCGTTGGCGGTGCAGATTGCTCAGGGGGAAAGTCAGGACACGCAGAGCCAGCGGCAGGGAGGCAGGCAGACACTGCGTCCAGGTATTTGAGTCCGTGTCCTCGCTCCTTCACTGCACAGCACTGATCGTTTCACCTCCAGGGGCACTGACAGCGCAAGCCAGGGGAGATGAGAGCATCTCCGTAATTTGTTTCCCCAGTTGCCAATTACCGAAACCAATTACAAGTTTTCAGTAACTCTCTCCAAAGAGACCATGGAATTATTCAGGTGAGGCTTCTTGTCCAGCATCCTGGAGACAGACGGGGTCTTCCATCGAGGGAGCAGGAATGCTGAGGTCTGACATATGAGTCTCTGGAGTCTCTGTTCCTCCATATGTTTCCTTCCCAAACTGGTCTCCTCTTCAATCCACGGGTTGCAACATCCTGTAAGTTATGCATAGCGTTTTGAAATCAGGGGAAATAGCTGCAGATTCTTAGATACCAGTAATAAGAACATGGTGTCAATAATGGAAATGAGAAATCAGTGAATTCACATAACTCAATGTCAAGTCAATGCATATGTACACTTACAGGAGAAGGGCAAGTACCATGTGGTCAGACCCACGTGACCCCCTGCCTGCCTCCACTTGCTCCACCACTCCTCTCTGATTCTCTGTATTTTCTAGCTCCATCTTCTCACCCCACTGTAAACATAATTTTGAAAAACTAATTATTGCTGGTATGTCAGTCCACACATATCCCAACTATTACCCGTTCTGTCTTACTTCACCTTTAATTTCTCGAAAATCTAAGGCCTCAAAATTCGAAGGTTTCTCAGGATTGTTTCATTTTCTCAGGAACAAACATTCTCAGAATCTCAATCATATTCTGGTTAGACTTCCCTGGAAAAAAAAGTCTCTGCTTCTCATCAACCGAAGCATAGCACAGTATTTCCTAACTGTCTTCCATAGAATCCTGCTTGAAAAATAAGAGAAGACTGAGTGAATCCATGGCCTATAGTAAAGCCATTATTGGTGGTGATGAGGAACAATGGTAGGATAGCCATATTGCTCATAGATACCTTCCAGTTATTTCAACTGAGACTGACCCTATGTGCAACACCATGAAACAATGCCTGGTCCTGTGTCAACCTCACAATGGTTGTTATGTTTGGGCCCACTGCTGCACCCACTCTGTCAACCCATCTTGTCGAAGGGCTTCTTTTTTGCTGCCCCGATTTACCAAGCCTGATATCCTTCACCAGGATTGTGAGATGGGATGCTACCCACAGGTCCACAGTGTAAAAGCACCAGTCTCTCTGGGAGAAAGACGAGGCTTTCCACTCCCCAAAGAGTTACAGCTACAGAAACCCATGGGAGCAGTTCTACTCTGTCCTATAGGGTCCCTATTGGTCAGTGTGGACCTGATGGTGGTGAGGTGTAAAATGAGCCTGAATTGACTCGTGACAGTGGGGGACATCTACAGAAAGCCATAAACTCTGAGGAATGACTCTCCCAAAGCCTCTTCTGGCTGCTTCCCCGATCAAGACTCTCAGCTCTTTCTTGACAATGCACAGAATGCCCCATCTAATCCCCCTACTTTCTCCTAAGTCCCCCCTAACATTCAGGTCTGTCCTGTTTATGGCACCATTCTGATTTGGAGGTGGATGCCCCTTGCAAACATTCCTTTCAGCATCTTCCAATTCGCTATCTTGTCTGAAAATGAAAACAATAAACACACACATTGCTGTCAAATTGACAACATCCTGAAGGAGCACATTTGATTGAGAATGCAGCGGTTCCACTGGTGGTCTTGACCATCACCTCGATAGCAACAGGTTCCCAGGCCTTTCTCCTAATTTGTATCCATCCTTTGGGTTATCAGCTGAGAACAAATGTTACCACTGGGTTGTTAGATATGCTGTGTGGCAATATACTTCTCCGTATAGCATTAGCTGATTTTTCATTTAAAATAGTGTGAAAAAAATAAGTCTACTCTGACTCTACTGTGCCGTCACCTGGGTTTTCTCCCCACATCTACATCCTGGTTCACAGGCCACTCATGCCTGCCAGGCTCACAGTCAAAGCATCCCACTCTCACAGGTAGAGGTGTCTTTGTAGCTCTTTGCAGAGTCTGAGGGAGCCCTTCTGAGAAGAATCTACCAGTGACTGGAGGACCCAGCATGCTGCAGGGGGGTGGAGAAGCTCACTGTTGCTGCTCCTCTGTTCTAGCTCCCTGCAGGGACCGAGTCCTGAGCATAAAGGGTCCTGGACACCATTCTGGGCCTGGAGACAGCAGCTGCCTCTCTCTCTCAGCTCAGGCTCTCCAGCTGCTCTTCAGGGCAGGCATTCGTCTCTAGACCAGCGGTTCTCAACCTGTGGGTCCCGACCCCTGTGGGGGGGGGGTCAAATGACCCTTTTGCCTAACTCCATCGGAAAACACATATTTCCGATGGCCTCAGTAACTGAGATACTGCTCCTCTATCCATCTCCAGGCAGGTCTGCCCACATACAGATATGCCCACATAAGAGTACCTGGCGTGAAGACTGGTACCCATGATACACCAGGCTTCAAGACAAAATTTCATTGATTTGTCATTAGAAATAAATATTTCTCAATATATAATAGTTTTTGTGATGAATCACTATGCTTTAATTATGTTCAAATTGTAACGATGAAAATACATTGTACATATCAGATATTTACATGATGATTCATAACAATAGCAAAATGACAGTGATGAAATAGCAATGAAAATAATTTTATGGGAGGGAGGGGGAAAAAAAAGAGGACCTGATGCAAAGGGCTTAAGTGGAGAGCGAATGCTTTGAGAATGATTGGGGCGGGGAATGTATGGATGTGCTTTATACAATTGATGTATGTATATGTATGGATTGTGATAAGAGTTGTGTGAGTCCCTAATAAAATGTAAAAAAAAAAAAATGATGAGGGCAACAAATGTATAAGGGTGCTTTGCTCAATTGATGTATTTATGGATTGTGATAAGAGTTGTATGAGCCCCCCAAAAATATTTATTAATTAAAAAAAAGAATAACAAAAAAAAAGAAAAGAATTTTATGGTTGGGGTCACCACAAAGTGAGGAACTGTGTTAAGGGTCGCGGCATTAGGAAGTTTGAGAACCACTGCTCTAGACTCTGACCTCAAATTCCAATGAGTGTGTTGCTTGTTTCCATAGGGTCCTGACTGACCTGCCATTGGAAATAGGCAGCTAGGCTGATGGAGAAGAAGCTAAGTGGATATAGGCACTAACGGCAATGACCCCCACCTTGCCTGATCACAGAGCCTCCAAATGTAGCTCTACTTCAACAGCAGTGTCCCAGATCAACTTCAGAGGCAATGCCATGGGTCGAGTTTTAGAGTCCAGAACTCACTGGTGTCAGGGACATAGCAGTTCCAAGTGTCTGGGCTCTAGGCCACTTCTGTGTCCTCAACAGACAATATTGATTATTGTGTTAGTCTGGGTACCACAGAAACTCATGTATCAGAGAGAGTTTTATATAAAGGTTAGGTGTGCATCAAGAAAACATCCCAACCCAGTGCCCCCAAGCTCAACATTAACCCATATGTCTGACACCAACCTACAAAGTCCTCCTCCATCTCACAAAACAGATTTAATGATGGCGACTGCAGGAGGAAAGCCGAATCAGTGATGATGTAAGCATCTCAGTGCTGGCAGGGGTCTCCACACGGGTTCTCCAGCATCAGGGTAGATCTATGTGGCTTCTCCTCGGAGATGTCTTGCAGGAAGTGAGCCTTGCAAGATGAAGCAGGGAACTGGCTAAGGCAGCTTCACCCTGGTCCAACCATCACAAATCAAGAGACCCGAGAACTAGAAAGGCAAGGCTCACTGAGCCATTTATCCCTCCGCCCTTCAATTAACCTCACATATGTTTTTCGGCCATGTTGGCACAATAAACTAACTACCTCAATTATGTATAACGACCTGGTCTTTTGAACCTCACAATATTGATACGTGTGCAGTTTGGGTGTGTGTCTGTGAAAAGCTCAAGCTCACTGTCAATGAGTTCATTCCGACTCACAGCAGTTCTATAGGACAGGGTAAGATTCTCCCTGGGGGTTTCTGAGACTGTAAATCTTTACAGGAAAAGAAAGCCTCTACTTTCTCCTTTGGAGCAGCTAGTGGTTTCAAACTGCTGACCTTGTCGTTAGCAACCCACTATACTGTCGGGGCTTCTTTGTGTTCCTATACACACACACACACACACACTATATATATATATATATATATATATATATATATATGTATATATATATATATATATATATATATATATATATGTATATATATGCATATAGAGAGAAAATACATCGTTTTTACACAACAAATAAATGTAAGGTATATATATGTGTATATATACACATATTTACGCATAAACACATATGTGCATGCATGCACAACACATGCATGGTGAGTACACATACAAAAAATATAACTCCTATTGTTGGGTGCCACTAATTGCGTTCCCCCTCATAGCACCCCTGTGTGAAATACAGGAAATGGACTTAAGGACGCCTCACAACACCCACACCAGCCTGTGTGATCCAAGATTGAAAATGATAAAATCAAAAGAAGGGAATGCCATCAGAGCTTCAGTGGAGAACACTTGGTGTGCAGAAGGCCATCGATGACAGTGGAAGCTGAAACTCTGACCGCAGGGTCCACACATGGATTAAGCCCCTGGTGAATCCCCTCGGACCATGGTCAAGGGATGTGAGCAGCCTTCCTATCATGCGGAGTGCATTGGAAAGTGGATTATTGCAGGTGCAGGCAGGTTAAAAGTTAACACCTTATCACTTAATCTCCATGTTGACCCATATATATTTGATTTCATTGTTAATGTTTTCTTCCTTCTTTTCTGTTGAGATTTTCCTCTGTTTTACTTTGCTAATGTTGCTTTTCTGAGTTTTTTTTATTAAAAGATGTTTTCCTGTGTATGAAATTCAAAATCGGTAAATCTAGAGAGACACTAACTTGATTAATGGTTTCCTGGGGGTTTGGAGGTTGTGGGGAAAGTGGAGAGCTAAAAACAGTGAGTAAAATTTAGAAGAAAATGCTCTACAATTCATTGTGGCAATGATTGTACAAATTTCCTTAATATGCATGAACTATTGAATTCTTTGTGTGAATTGTGTGCCAATAAAACTGTTTTAAAAGGAAAGATATTTCCTTGTGTTATATTGGCTATGGAAAGGGATCTAATAGTTTGGATTGTAAAGAAAAATTATAAATAACACTAGTACACATAGAATACATTAAATAATTGTTTGAAGTCCACACATTGTTATTCATCAACTTCACCAATGAACAAATGATAACATCCAAATATAAAGGTGACCCAATTATGAAAAGAAATAGTTCTTATACCTGACAGGTTTATGGATGAAACTTCAAACCTTTATGCAAAATAAGTCAGTGACAAAATGACAAATATTATGTAGGAAATATCTAGAATAAGCAAATATATTGTTATCAAAGTTTATTAGTGGTTGTCAGGGGTAGGAAAGAGAGAGGGAGGGAAGATAAAAGACACAAGAATTGGGAAAAAACACACAATGATTGGAGACACTGACTTTCTCTTTGGGAAGATTGAAAGACTCAAGAATGGGGATAACTGAACAAAAGGATGAGCATATGCGATGTCACTAAACTGACGAGTGGAGGTCATTGAAAGGAAAAATGTTCCATCACCATATTTTAACCACAAAATAAAAAGAAAGAAATGCTCAAAAACTACACAGAAATTGACACATGGAAATTAAAGAACAAATATAAAAGCGTTCAAGCTGTATAATTTCACTTCAATAAAATACATAAGCTATGAAAATTATCTATGCCTCAATAAAAGATCAAGAAGTACCCTTGAGTCATGATTGGAAGAGGGACAAAAGTAGGTAAATTTAATGTATCTGTAAAATAATAATGCAAATAAAATTTAAATGCATCTTCAATGATCCAAGTTTATATAAATCATTTAAATTTATGCCCGAATAATTTTAAGTTAAGAAGTGAAAAGATTGGGGGGGGACACTTTACCCTTAGGTTGTACGGATGGAAGTTGAAAGTAATAAATATTTTGAAAAGATAGTTGGATTCAATGCTTAAAACTAAAAAGTAACTAAAATTCCATTTCCCACGAAAAGAGCAAAATACAGAATTGTTTTTCAAACAATACGTACAGGGGGAGAAAACAGTACATGAATTAGAAACATAAACTGCACACTGTGCCTACAATCTTGTCACATGCACACACATTATTTACACACAGGTTTACATGGGTGGGTACCACTATTCTCTTATGCTATGATAGTTTCAAAAGTGTTTGGACTCTGTGTGTTGAATAAGCAAACAGTTAAGCCTTTGGCAAAACCATACATATCTCAAAAATTTGCTGGTATCAAGACAATTCGATGATTGTGACTCGCGCCCACCCCATAGGACAGAACAGCACCATCCCTGTGGGTTTCCAGGACTGCCTAGCTTTATGGGAGCAGAAAGCCTCATCTTTCTTCTCAGGAGCGGCCGGTGGGTTTGTGCCACAAATCCTGTGGTTAGGAGCCCCAAGGGTAGCCCTCTATGCCACTAGAACTTCTGCAAAAGCATAGAATGAGAGAGTTATGTCTTCCTTATCCAGGAGTAGCAGAGTCTGTAGACACTGGAATCGCTGCTCATGAAGACAAAGGGGCTCACAGTTGGGTAACACACATTGATTAGTCCAGAGACATTCAGCATCCACCTACTGGGATGATTAAAAACAATTACAAAAGCTTGCATGATGGCGGAGAGAGTGTAGAAGGTTACAAACGTGATCACCAACAAAAGGATGTTTGTAGTGGCTCTGGTCTCAGGGGAAGATCTGGGGCAAAGGTTGCTCCTATGAATGTGCTGCACCCTTAGTTTGTGTCTGTGCAGGATGGAAACCAGGGAGCCACTGGCCCAGAGCATGAGTCCCAAACAACTGACATCATAGAAAGAAAGCAACACTGCATTCAGTGAGCCGGGAATTTTGCCACGAGGGATAGAACAATATCCTAAATCTTTTCTAAGGGTGACATTTTTATAGTTCCACTGTCTAGTTACATAGTTGGGCAAAATAATATTTGCCAGCATTTGCAGGATCCAGCAGAGAAATAAGGAGAAGCTCATGTACTTGGGAGCTTTCACATTGAGGGCCGCCCATCTGGGGGTGTTGGGGCAGATGGTGATGGCCTGGAAGATAGTCAAGAGGCAGGTGCTGCCCATGGACACAGCCCTGCCCACTCTGTAAACATAGAAAGCAACTGTGCATCCAAAATCACTGAGGAAATCTCTCCCGCCAAAAGCTGCCATGGTCTCTGGGATTCCCCTAGAGAGAATGAGCAAGCAGTTGCCTACAGTCAGATGCTTGAGAATCAAGTCTGTGGCCCTTAACCTTGATTTAGTCAAGTTAATTATGATCTGATAGAAAGCAAGAAAAACATTCCCCAGGATACCAGCCGTAGTTTGTAATAAGAAAGCTATTCCTAGGGTCCAGTTTCTAGAGGACATTCTCTCTGTTCCCAGGGACTGCTATGGGTCATCCAAGCCAGGGGGTGATAAGTGGGAAAGTGAGACATATTCCTTGTTTATGATGACTCTGAAAGTACAATATTTTCTACTTTCTACTATTAATTCCCACTCAGAAAAATCAACTTAAAATATTGCATTCATTAAAAGGATTCCTTCATAGCCCAAAGAAAGTTTGCTATGTGGCAATCACTCTTTTGTACATCATGCATGTGGTTACTGTATTCTTCACAAAACTCTGATACAGAAAACAGTATTGCTTTCATTATAACGATTAGGTGAACTTTCACAGCGAGTAGTAGATGGTTTGTCTAAATCCACAAGCTACTTCGAGGCAGAGGAGGATTTGAAGCTAGCTAAGCTGGTTTCAAAGACTGTGTTTCACCACCATGATCCAGCCACCAAGTTTCTTCTCCAGTCACCCAGACGGGACTTTAGTTTTGTTTGTTCACCTTGCCACTTATTTGATGTGGAAGACATTTTATAATGTTTGTTGTAACGAGTTTCCATTGTTGTGTTCAAATGTATTTCATGTGTTGATATCAATCATGGATATAAATTTGGGGAACTTAATAACACAGAAATTCACTGACCGCACTAGATTACTACAGTAAGTTTCCTTCTGACAAGGTTGCATTTAATAAATTCTAAATGTGTGGATATTAGGATGCAAACAGAATGACATAGCTGCTTTAATTCCAAGAACAAAATACAACGGCATGTAACACTCAAGTTACTGGAAAATTCCTATCATGCCCTAAATATGGGGCATGTAACACCAATAAACATCAGATTAAAAAGTGGAGGCTTGAAATAAAATAACTACTATATTCACTTAATACTCTCACAGTTGGTTGTTAAGGAAAAGTATTAGCAGTAATGAGAAACATTTAAAATAGCTTCACGTATTGGACATGACTGAAAAACTGAAATCTCTAATAGATAACATCTTTATATATTATAAACTCAAGTGTTGCATTTTTAATTGATATTAGAATATTTTTCAAGCAGATAAAACTAAATATCCATGGGTCTGGCAGCTGTTGTATGAAACTCATTCATAAAAATTTACTTTTTCCTCAAATCTTGCTTTCCTAATTTCAAGATGGAAACAGTCTCCCCATCATCAACAAACCATGGATGTTGTATGGAAAGACAAAATTATCATCTCCACTAGAGAAAACATTTTTCTTCTGGAAAAAGTCATGCAGATACACTATTTTGCCACAGGATTCAGAATTTCACGTAGATTTCATCCTGCATTAGAAATATGGAGATGTTACAGGTACACATTTAATAACCCTGACAATTGAACAGTTAATCAAGCTCGGGTCTACACTGTTCAAACACCATAAAGTTCAGGCTTCATGATCACTAGGAGTAAATGACAAAAGTCACCATTCTTGAGGATGACAATGAATGACAGTAGGAGACATCAGCAATTGAGGGAGGGCCTAGGATCTCCATCTCTCTGTTCCAGCTCAGCTGAAGCTTATGACTTAGTTCTTCCTCTGGAACTCTCAGTTAGCTTTGGACCCAGAAGGTTTCCTTATTGCAATGTGATCTCTTGTCAAGACCCAGGTAAGTCTCCTTCTCTTACAGACTTTGCCTCTCAGACTGAAATAGGAAATACTCACCTCCCTCCTTGCTGCTGCCAGGCCAGTGGGCTCAGTGTGAAGTTCATGAGAGTCACTGTATGTGTAAGAGGATGACGGCAGCCCCTGAACTAAATATGTGTACTTCTGTGACCTCGCCTCCCTAAGGAACTGCAATTGTCACTTCACCTCTAGTTTCAATGACCCACCATTGGGCAGTAGGGAGTATTTGTAAAAAAAAAAAAACCCGTTCTTCTAGATCCCAATTCTCAGGAACAATTACAAGTTTATAATGAGAAATGTCAAAGGTGGTTTTGAGAGGAGTCCTGCCTGAGGTCCCAGTAGGCATTCGCTTGTAAAAGTTGGTTTCTTTGAAGACAGTCCGTGCTCTTCCTTTCCCATGACCCCGGAGGCAGAAGAGGCTGCACATAGGAGAAGCAGGAAGTGTTGAGATCTGACACATGAATGGCAGGCAATGAACCTGGGCTTCCTTCCCAAATATATATATACACTCATTTTTTCATCTTGAGTTCCTAAACAACACACCTGGGCAAGTTGTAAACAAAGACAGAGGGGGATGCAAAGGCCCTGAGCAGAGAGAGCTTTTCCACAGGAGTAAGAGAAGGAACTTGGTACCTTGGATTTATATTAAGCCTATTAGAAACCACCTCTGCAATGACTTGCAAATTAATTGGAATGAGTAGATGTGTGTATGTGTATAACCATTTTAATGGGGGCTCAGACAACTCTTATCACAATCCATACATACATCAATTGTATAAAGCACATTTGTACATTCGTTACTCTCATCATTCTCAAAACATTTGCTCTCCACATAAGCCCCTGGTATCATTTTCTCCCTCTCTCCCCACTCCCCCTCCCCCTCGTGAACCCTTGATAATCTATAAATTATTGTTTTGTCATGTCTTACACTGTCCAGCATCTCCCTTCACCCACTTTTCTGTTGTCTGTTCCCCAGGGAGGAGGGTATATGTAGCTCCTTATAATAGGTTTCCCCTCTCTACCCCACCCTCCCGGTATCGCCACTCTCATTACAGGTCCTGAAAGGATCATCCATCCTGGATTCCCTGTGTTTCCAGTTCCTATCTGCACCAGTATACATCCTCTGGTCTAGCCATATTTGTAAGATAGAATTGGGATCATGATAGTGTGTGGGGAGGAAGCATTTAGGAACTAGAGGAAAGTTGTATGTTTCATCATTGCTACACTGCACCCTGACTGGCTCGTCTCCTCCCTGTGACCCTTCTGTAAGGGGATGTCCAATTGCCTAAAGATGGACTTTGGGTACCCACCCTGCACTCCCCCTCATTCACAATGATATGATTTTTTTGTTCTTTGATGCCTGATACCTGATCCCATTGACACCTTGTGATCACACAGGCTGTTGTGCTTCTTCCATGTGGGCTTTGTTACTTCTGAGCTAGATGGCTGCTTGTTTACCATCAATGTGTATATTTTTATGAATGTATATTTTATCACTAATGACCCCAGAAGTAGAAACACTGAAATGAAGAATAACCCACAGGAAGAACGACTGTCTAGATAAAGGGCTCTCTAACATTAAAAACAAACAATCACTAAACAAAATATTCAACTACACTACACATGAACTCCTCCAGGTAGAATACACCGAAATCAAATTGACCACATCTGTGAGAAGAAATAATGATGAAACTCAATAACCACAGATAAAACCAGAACAGGATCCAACTGTGGAACAGGCCATCAATTGCTCATATGTACGTTCAGGTTGAAGTTGAAGAAAATTCAAACAATTCCACAAGAGCCAAAATATGACCCTGAGCATAACCCACCCCGATTTCAAGGACCTCTCGAGAACAGATTTGAGAGAACATCAAGAGAATGTGGCTGCTAGCTGGCGATCATAGCAGGCTGCGAGCAGAACAGAGATGCAGAGCCGGTCCGAGATCTGGAGCAGGCCAGGGATCCAAAGCAGAGCTCTTGTCTTGTCTTGGCTGTGGATACTGAGCTAAGTGAGTTTCCAAGGACATCCTCGGCCAATGGCAGCCGGGTGGTCAAACTGCTCATCCTCACATCCCCTTCCATCTCAAATATGAGAATTAGAACCCTGAGGGTTCCAGAATAGAGGGGGTGGGAAGTTGGGGGAAGGAAGAGCTGATAGCATTAATGATTGTATAACCCCACTGGGTGTAGTGAACAACAGAATTGTATGCAAATGAATATATTGGATGGTGTAAGATACAATAGTTAGATAGATAGATAGATAGATAGATAGATAGATAGATAGATAGATAGATAGATAAGGGTTCATGGGGAGCAGGGTTGGCACAGAGGAAATAAAGAGGAGCTGATGACCAGGAATTCAGGAAGAAATAAAATGTTTTGAAACTAATTGGGGTAGCAATGCTATAATCCTGCTTGATGTGATTGAACTATGGAATGTTATGATATTGGGAGTAAGAGCTCCCAATAAAATAATCTTTATAAAAAGGAGAAATTTGATGCATTGAACACTAATTAGAGCAGACCAACGGAAAGGTGGGGTGACCTCAAGACCATCATTTATGAAGAAAGCAAATGATTGTTAAAAAAGAAAAGAAAAGTGAAGTGACTCTGTATCTTGCTTTTCATCATGGAGTAGCTACAGCAAACTGAAGAAACGATGGAGGCAGAGAGCTGAACAGAAGTCACGGAGGGCAGTTCGAGGGAACCAAGTAACGTGTGACAATAAAATGTGTAAGGACCAAAAAGGAAGAACACCATCAGCGTATCTTAAACTGAAGGAAAACATTCAAGCCTCTAGTTGAAATATTGAAAGAATCTGTGCATAAGATACAGAGTAATGCCTGAGACATTGAAAGAAGATGGAAAGGGTGACTGTACTAAAGAGGACTGTCCAATAATCCACCACTTCAAGAGGTAGCATATGATCAAGAGCCGATGGTACTGAAGGACAAAGTCCGAGCTGCACTGGGGGCATTGGCCAAAAACCAAGCTCCAAGCATGGATGGAATAACAATGGAAATGTTTCAACAAGCCGACAAAGCACTGGGAAATACTCACTCCTTGTCTATGCCGGTAAGACTGGAAGAGGTTCACATTTATACCCATTCCAAAGAAAAATGGCCCAACAGAATTCTCAAATTAAAGAACACTATCATAAACATGACATGGAAGTAAATTTGGGATGAAGACCATCCAATTTTCTCTGCCATATATTTGAAGCATCTGTTGTTGCCATTCCTAGCTGCCCTGAGTGGACAGAGATCCGTGGCTATCTGACACACAATAGAACACTATCCTGCCTAGATATGAGTCATTTCCATGGCCTGGGTCATCCCCATAGCTATGACATAAACCTGGGTTTTTCATGTTTTATTTATTTTAAAGAAGAGTTCAAACACTGTACCACCATGGCCCACCCAAAATACTCCTTGTAGGTGAGAATGGTGAAACTTTGTCTCATGTACTTGGGATTGGTTATCAGAAGAGACAAATTCTTGGAGGACCTCATGCTTGATCAAATGAAGGGGTGGTGAAAAAGTGAGGCCCTCGAGGAGATGGATTGACACAGCGGCTGAAACAATAGCCTCAAACATAAGAACGTTGTGAAGATGGCACAGGACCAGGCAGTGTTTCATTCTGTTGTACATCGGATCTCTGTGATTTGGGATTAACCCGATGTTATTAAAAACAACAATAGATAACCAATCAATATGCCAACTAAAAGCAAAAGAGAGAATTATATGGACTAGAATAAATGATCCTGTGAAATGTAAACTCTGCCTTTTCAATCAGATGATAAACATAATTATTCAGTAATTAAGTTATACATTATTCATGTATAAATGACAGACCACGATGTAACCTGGACTCATCCATCCAACTAAATGTAGTTGCAAATTGGATGCCTCTTCTGTAGAATTTATTGTAATTGAAATGTTCATCATGTGGCAGAGAAACTACAGACTTAACTCGGATTTGGACCTCATGGAGTTGAAGAACAAGTCTGCTACATCTTTCTCCATGATTGTCATAAATAGGTGCATAGCATTGCCTTTGTCAATTCAGTATTATTCAGGTGAGCAATTCAGGGTCACCAATTGCACCAACTGTGTACAAGCATCACATTAAAAGATACCAACAATGCTGCCACTGTAAGATGACACTAGATACTACCCATCAATCAGTCACCATTGCATGGTTCATACCTTTGTTTAAGGTAAAATTGCACATACTTCTGAAATAACTGAGCAAGAGTTATTTCCTGCACTTCTGACACCTTCCAATAGCAAACACTGTCCCTAGAAATGACTATTCATATTGGGCCTACGTCCTTACAAATCTTTTAAAACTATGCATTCCATTTACTTAAATACTATATTTTAAAAGCCACTTGTTCTGTGGCTTTTTCTTTCTTTCAATATTTACATACTGTGTTCTGGAGACATTTTCTTTTCAAATCAGTCCCCCCCCCCCCCTGTGTTCCTTCACTCCACAAATCAACAGCCAAATGGCAGTCAGTTGTGTCAAATCAGTTTTATTGACATATAATTCACATACCATAAAATTCGATGGCTTGGTCAGATTTTTGAAAGCTGTGTGATCATGACTACAGTCATTTTGGGAATGATGTCTTCTTTCTTTTTCTCATATTACGAGCACTCCATTTCCCCCCAGCATCCTATGCACTCATCCTAAGAAATGATTAATCCTGTTACTATGGGGACATTTTCTTAGTAAAGATAGATTTTGATCCTGGGATGACGCAAACAATTACGGACGATGCTAACAGTTTGGCTGCTAACCAAAATGTTGGCAGTTTGAACCCACCCAAAGTCGCTGTGAAAGGCCAGTCGATCCATTTTTGAATGGGCACAGCCTCGACAACTCAATGGACTTCAGTCCTCCTCAAACACACACGCAAGGTCGCCGTTGGTCGGAACTGACTGGACAACCGACTTCAGTAGAGTTTTCGTATCTATGTTATATTCCTCGTGTTAACATTCTCCCATTGATGGTATTTGTTATTTTCAACGTCATACAGAATGGTCAAGAACCCCAGGAAAATGGAGTTGTGAGCAAATCTGAATCATGTGATTTAGACCTACAGCAAAATCCCACTCTAAATTAAGATTTTCACTCCTACCTTTCTAAAAGAGCCGTCCCAACAAATGCACAAATGTGCTTGACACAATGGACGGACGGATGGAGTGTGATAAGAGTTGGACGAGTCCCCAATAAAATTATTTTTTTAAGTTGTTCAACATTTTACTTTAAAATACTTTTATTAAAAGATCATTGTACTGGGGGCTCTTAGAGCTCTTATAACAATCCATACATCAATTGTATCAAGCATACTTATACATATGTTGCCATCATCATTTTCTAAACATTTTCTTGCTATTTGAACCCTTGGTATCAGCTCATCGTTTTCCCTCCCTCCCCCACTCCCACCCTCCTGACCTCTTGATAAATTATAAATTGTTATTATTTTCATCTCTTACACCAACTGCTGTCTCCCTTCCCCCATGGTTTCCGTTGTTCAACCCCTGGGGTTGGGGAGTTTATGTGTCTATCATTGCAATAGGCTCCCCCTTCCTCCCCTCCTCTCCTCACCTTCTCCCTACTTTCCTGGTATCACTACTCCCAATCTTGTTACTAGATTCTGTGTGTCATGAATTTTTATCTCTTATTGGTACCTGTGTCAATGCTCCAGTCTAGCCCGCAGTGAAAGGCAGGACTAGGTTCATGATAGTGGGGGGTGAGGAAGCCTTGAGTAACCAGAGGAATATTGTGTGTTTTAATTGTGCTTTCCTGAGCCCTGGTTGACTCATCCCTTCCTTGTGACCCTTCTATAAGGGTCCCATTGTCTACAGATGTGTTTGGGGTCTCTGCTCCAAACCCCCTTGTTCTCAACAATATGGTCTTTTGCTTGTTGGTTGGTTTGTTGGTTTGGGGTCTTCTGATTCCTGTTTACCAATCCTGTCGACATCTCATGCTTTTTAAGTGGATCTCTTCTGTGCTGTAATAAGATGTTAGCTTAGCTCTGTGAGAGAGAGAGAGAGAGAGAGAGAGAGAGATCCCCTGAAGCCCTGAGGAACCCAAACCCAGTGCCCTCCACTGGACTTGGCATTCCTCTGCAGGACAGGAAGTCACAGAAACTTGTCACCATCAGTCAATATAAAATAAGGTGACCAGGTATCCAAACAAAATTATAGACCGATCCCAATTATTGGAAGGGCAAGGCTGGTTAGTAGAGTTTGGTGGTGAAGCACTCTGCTTTGAAATCAGCTGAGCCAGGTTCAAGTACCACTCAGTCTGTAACTAGTATGTGAGTAGAGTAAAACCACTTGCCGTGTCTGTGCCTGAGTTCTCATCATTGTTTTTTCAAGAAACAGCAATGCTACCTCATGGGTGTGTGAAGAGTAAAGATGTTAGCCCATGATCAGATTCCACAGTGGTGACTCCTACATAACACAAGCTCTTTAAAAGTTGTATGTTATATAAAACTAAAAGTTACGTGAGAGTGGCCCTTCATCTCTCTTCAAGTCTGGAACTGAGCACACCCCTTTCTTAGAATAATCCACAGTATAAATGCAAAAGGGCAGCATTTCCCCAAGGACAAATTTCAGAGGCTTAGGAAAAAGAGAAGAATGGAAAGGGGGACACAGAGAGGGGGAGTGGCAATGCACATTGATCTGGATGCAATGGGAGAGCTGAAACCTGTGGTTATGAATTGCTGAATGTTAAACTGATGATCAACTCTGTAATCCTCAGCTCATGACAATAAAAGTTTTTAAGGAGTTATATTCATTTATTTTTAAATCACTTTATTGGGGGCCCATACAACTCTTATCACAATCCATACACACATCCATTGTGTCAAGCACATTTGTACATTTGTTGCCATCATCATTCTTAAAAACATTTGCTTTCTACTTGAGTCCTTGTTATCAGCTCCTCATTTTTCCTCTCCCTCCCCAAATATTTCATTCTTTTAATCTCTATCATATACCTGTATCTATGTATGTCTATCTATAGGTCAATTTGTCTGTCATCCATGTGTCTTTTGACAAGTTCCTAATTATAATGCCACCTAATTTGTAATCTCCCTCAAGAGTTTTGTTAGAAAAAAATAGGGTTTGTTTAAAAATTTTTTATTAAGGAAAATGGGTTTTGTTCAATTTAAGAGATATTTTCATATTTTCAAACCACAAAGTTGTTCCCCCTTGTTTTCTCCAGCCAACACTAGGTTATAAAAACGAGATCCTCAAACCATTTAGAATCAGTTATGAGCACACAGGAACAAATGAAGGGGAGGAAGAGAGAGTGGAACACGTCCTGGCCCACCAAGCCCTGAGGATGATATTCCTATTTAGAGTAGCCAATGCACAGAGAGGACTATAGGGCCAGCCCCACTACGAGACACAACATCCATCAATGACCCATAGTGCTACGAAGGACAACACTGAAGATGCAGTGGGGGGATTGCACCCAATCTGACCCCTCCACACCAATGTGAAACAGGGCATGCCACAGAAAATCAAGGGGAGCAGAGCAATGAAGTCCCCAGGGAACACCAAAAATAGACTTTGAGGAGGGCATGGCACCACATCAGACTTGACCAGAAAACACTCCTAAAGGTCAACAAACAGATCTAGAACTGTTTATAGATTTTTTTTTGCGTGTGTCTTTGGTTTTGTTGTTGTTGTTTGTTTTCTTTTGTTGCTTTGTTTTGCTCTGTATTTTTGTGTGTGTATATATTATTACCTCTCCAAGTCTATCTAGATAAGATAGGCTGGATAAACAATCTGGAGGAGAAAACAATGGGACCGATAGTTCTAGGGGGGACATGGGAGAGGGGGAGGCAGGGGACAGGAAGTGGGTATTAACAAACCCAGGGACAAGGGAACAAGTGATCCAAAATTGACAGCAAGGAGGGTGTAGGAGACCTGGTAGGGCTTGATCAAGGGCAATGTAACCAAGAGGAATTACTGAAACCCAAATGAAGGCTGAAAATGACAGTGGGACAAAAGGGAAGTAAAAGGAAATAGAGGAAAGAACTAGGAGGCAAAGAGCATTTATAGAGGTCTAAATACAATCATGTACATATGTAAATGTATTTATATATGACGATGGGGAAATACATATATGGGCATATAGTTATAGGTTTAGTATTAAGGTAGCAGATGGACATTGAGCCTCCACTCAATGCAAAACACATTCTATTAAACTGGCATTCTATGATACTCACCTTTCCAACACAATTGCTGAAGACAAAGACAGTACATAAGCAAATGTGGTGAAGAAAGCTAATGGTGCCCAGCTATCAAAAGATATATCGTCTGAGATCTTAAAGGCTTGGAGGTAAACGATTGGCCAACTAGCTGACAAGCAACAAAGCCCACATGGAAGAAGCACACCAGCCTGTATGATCATGAGGTGTCGATAGAATCAGGTATCAGGCATCAAAGAACAAAAAATCATATCATTGTGAATGAGGGGGAGTGCGGAGTGGAGATCCAAAGTGCATCTGTAGGCAACTGGACAGCTCCTTATAGAAGGGTCTCTGGAAAGAGATGAGCCAATCAGTGTGCACTATAGCACCAATGAAACATACAACCTTCCTCTAGTTCTTTAATGCTTTCTCCCCACACACACAATCATGACCCCAATTCTACCTTACAAATCTAGCTAGACCAGAGGATGTACACTGGTACAGATAAGAGCTGGAAACACAGGGAATCCTGGACAGATAAACCCCTCAGGACCAATAATGAGAGTAGCAATACCAGGAGGGGAAGTGGAAGGTGGGGGAGAAAGGGGAAACCAATCACAATTATATACATATAACCCCCTCCCTGAGGACAGACAACAGAAAAGTGGGTGAAGGCAGACATCAGACAGTATACAATATGAAAAATAATAATAATTTATAAATTATCAAGGGTCTGTGAGGGAGGGAGGTGGGGGAAGGAGGGAGAACAAATGAGCTGATACCAAGGGCTCAAGTAGAAAGCAAATGTTTTGAGAAGGATGATGGCAACAAATGTACAAATGTGCTTGACACAATGGATTGTGAAAAGAGTTGTATGAGTCCCCAATATAAAGATTTAAGAAGAAAGTAAAAGATGATACCAAGCATTCTGGTTCATAATAAAGAATTTGTATTGTAGTACAAAAAATGATTGGGAAAAAAAGAATCAGCTCATGAATAGATGGCTAGTGATTTAACTCAGTTCCAGTAAATGCATAAATGTCCATTTATTCAGAAAACATTGAGTTACACATCTTTCCTTGTTAGTTGTCATCTATCATAGCCTCATCCTTTGAACTAGTTTGTCTGTCAAACCTGCTGGTAATTATATTACTTCTACGTCTTTCCGTCTTCAACACTCACACAGAATCACTTAAGTAAGGTGAATTCAGGTGTCAAAAATTCTTCAGTGAGCCTTTTTCCTGTAGTGTATTCTCATTCTTAAGAGAATGCTGCCCCCTACTGGGAAGAAATCTTCCATGGGTTTTGCATTTTATTTATCTTTCAAGTATTGAGGTAGTTAGTTTATTGTGCCAACCTGGCCGATAAACACATGTGGGGTTAATTGAAGGGCAGAGGGATAAACAGCTCAGTGAGCCTCGCCTTTGTGATGGTCGCACCAGGGTGCAGCTGCCTTAGCCAGTTCCCTGCTTCAGCTGGCAAGGCTGACTTCCTGCATGACATCCCCAAGGAGAAGCCACATGGACTTGCCCCATGCAACCTTGGGTGCTGGAGCGTCCGTGTGGAGACCCCTGCCAGCACTGAGATGCTTACACATTCACTGACTCAGCTTTCCTCCTGCAGTCGGCATCCGTGCGTCTGTTTTGTGAGATGGAGGAGGACTTTGTGGACTGGTGTTGGACATATGGGTTAATGGGTTAATGTTGGACTTGTGGGCTTGGGCAGCACTGGGATGGGATGTGTTCTTGATGCACACTTAACCTTTATATAAAACTCTCTCTTATATGAGTTTCTGCGGATTTGTTTCTCTAAAGTACCCAGACTAGCACACGTATTTTACCAACTTCTGTTCAGGACCATCTTTTCAAGGATTTTTATGCGACAGTGTCGGCAATCGTAACAGAGCTCTCAAAGGGATAAAGGGACAATTATTTGCCTGATCAATATAATATTAGAGCTCCTTGGTGGCACCAGCATGTAAGGGCTTTTGACAAATAATAGAAGGGTCGGATTTAAACCCACCCCGTAGCTCCGGGGAGGTCACTGCTGGTCATCCAATGGAACAGGTCTATTCCACACTGATGGGGTCTTGCAGAGTCAAAATGCCTCAGCTCAAGGGGATGGAGCCAACACGTGCCTTGCTCTCTAGAATGGACTGGATCTCCTTCCAACTCCCCCTGGTTTGGGGGTGCTATCTAGATTTTTTTTAAGTTATCCTTCTTGGGAGGGTGGGGGAGTAGAGACGCTCAGGTTTTTGCCCTTCCTTTGAAAGCAGGCGGTTTGGTTAGGTCATCTTTCTCTTTGGTCCCGTGGGAAGAGAAGCGCTACATGCAGAGATGGAAGAAAGCATCAAGGGCACTGGGGTCATGTGTGGGTGCAAGTAGACAGAAGGAAAGAAAGCACAGACACTTAGTCTGCTCCATACTGGAGAGATTCAATGAGGAGCAGGAGACACACACACACACACACATCTCAGGTTGCAAAGCCTCCCCGGTGTCCTGACCTCCAACAGTGCTCGCCATCTCTAGCCCTTTCTATTCACCATGTACCTATTCAAGAGGTAGCCGAATCTTGCTGCAGTTCTTGACTCACTCGAGTGTTAAACTCCTTCCTCTGTGTGTAAAACAACAAGAGCAACAACCATCCATTTGAAAGGTCATAAAATCAACTCAGGTGTGAAGAAGGTGCCCAGTGGGGAGGAAAGCTAACGTGAAACACAGGTGAGGGTCTTTATGCTGATTCCATACACTCAGCTGTTGTATCTTCATTCGAATCTAGATTCAGCATCAGGATTCAGAGGAGCACATGGAACAAAGGTTATCAATCCTGACATAAGATGGATCTTGGCTCAAAGCAGAAAATACCAAAAATATGTGCATTTACTTGTGCATTGTTGATTAAGCAAAGGCCTTGGACTGTGTGAATCATAACAGACGGATAGCAAGGAGAAGTGTGAGAATTCCAGAACACATTGTTTTGCGTTTATGCAGAACTTGTGCATGGACCAAGAAGCAGTTGTTGGAATAGACAAGGGAATACTACGTAGTTTAAAATCAAGACAGGTATGCACCAGGGTTGTATCCATTCACCAATCTGTATGCTGAGCAAACAGTAAGAGAAGCTGGACTATATTTCGGAAGTATCCTGTATCAGAATTGATGGAAGGAAGGCTTCTTGACAACCTGCGATATAGAGGTTACACAACCAGCTTGCTAAAAATGAGGAGGACTTGTAGCACTTGTTCATAAAGATCAAGGACTGCAGCCTTCGGTATGGACTTCAACTCAACGGAGCAATGGGTACCATCATGATCAACAGAGAAATGATTGAACTTGCCAAGGATTTCATCTTGTTTGGACCCACAAGCTGTGCTCATGGCAGCAGCAGGGAAGAGCTCAAAGGATGCATTGCCTTGGGTAAATCTGCTGCAGAAGACCTCTTAGACGTGTTGAAGTTCAAGGAGCTTACTCTGAAGACCAAGGAGCACTGGAGAAAAGCCATGGTATTTTCAATCACTTCATAGGCAGGTGCAAAAGAGAGCCGTCAAATAAGGAAGCCTGAAGAAAATTAATCAACGTGATTTCAACAAGTGTGGTGCCGTCAAAGAAGAGTGAAAGTACCATGGACAGCCAAAAAAAAAAAAAAACCAACAAATCTGTCTTGCAGGAAGTACAGCCAGAATTCTCCTTAGAAGAAATCATGGCGAGACTTGGTCTCGTTGTACTTGGACATGTGATCAGGAGCGACCAGTCCCTGAAAGAGGGACACCGTGCGGTGGAGAGTAGATGGGCAGTGAAAGAGAGGATGGTCCCAGAAGAGAGGCTGCAACAGTGGACTGAAGCACAATGACAGTGTGAGGCTGGTGCGGGACCTTGCAGTGGTTCACAGTGAGCACAGGGTCACTGGCAGTTAGAACTGACTCCACAGCACCAAACAACAAGAGTCTAACAGCCTCGGCCACTAACTTAGAAACCAAGAGTAAGAGCCTCGTCTATGAAGACTCTGACTGAAAGCAAGACACTGGCTGGTCCTGACTCTATTTCTTGTGCAGAGGCAACCACTGCAGCCTGATTTAAGACCCTCCTTTGCTCTCCTGTTCAGGAAAGACGACTCCCTCTCTTCACAGAAGGACCCCTGAGATCCCCTTTAAGCTGCCTAGCCAGCCTCATCATTGCTGATGATTTCAGAAATCAATCAGCTAAGCTCCACCTAACTATGACCCTGCAACACTAATGTGTTCCAGGTGTTAGAGTTTGCTGGGTCATTTGATGATGCGTTGGTACTACGAAGGGCCAACACTTGTCTACAAACCTGAGTGTGTGGTTTGAACTCACTCAACAGTACCATGAAGGAAAGGCCTGGAGATCACAGCCGAGAAAATGCTAAGGAACAGACTGCTCTGGAAGCAGAAAATCTTCAGGAGTCTGATTTGAATAGAAAGCGAGGGACTTAGTTTTCATGTGGGATCCTTTGCACTCTGGCTGGGGTGCATTTTATCACAAAACCTACTCCAAATTGACCCTCAGTGTGAGTCCACCGTTTCCACCTCCTCTTGTCCCCACTCTGGGTTAGGTAATTTGGTGAATGCCTGTGACTCTTTCCAGAAACATGTGACCTCTTTTGGATTTTTCCAATGCAATGTGAAAAGGAAGGAAGTGAACATAGTGTAGGGATGGGAATAGGCTTGCTCTCAGAAGAGAGCATCGTAACTTTGATTATGGCGGATGTAGTTAGGGGAAAGTGTCATATCCTATCATTTGATTTCCCCTTGGACTCATTTTTATATTATTTCAGTTTTTAACATTTTCTGATTTCTCTTTGAGCTTCTCTTATGTTTTGTCTAGTCAATGTTGATGGGTTTTTTTTTAATTGCTTGTTTCTTTGCTTTGAATGAATTTGCTTGCTTGTGATTTGTGCGAATTTCTGTAGATGCGCCCAGGATGGATAGATTGCTAGCATAGTAACTGGATTGGTCAGGGCTAAGTCCATGGCAGGAGAGGATGGGGGAATGGGAGCCAACAACAATGGGCTTGAGAAGAACAAAGAATGAAAGCAGTGAGGCGTACATGGACTTCATGTTCAAAGTTGAGAGTCACGCCGACCATTCCTGGGCAGGATAGCTCCTTCTCTCTCTCTCTCTCTCTCTCTCTCTCTCTTTTTCTTTTTTCTTCTTTCTCTTAACAGACTCCTTAGGCCAGTGCAGTGGGCACACCCTCTGAGTCACAGCCTGGCTAACCTGGCTCCTTCCTATGAGATTCACGCTTAATTCTGGTCTTGATATTACAACACCGTTGCCCCTGGCGCTTCCAAATGAAATGTCTGGGAGCCAGGAGAGGATGACTGCGGCAAAGAGGTGAAAAGTTCCCTATTAAAATTGGTCAGATACCCTTCCTGGGGAGGTGATTGGAGAGCAATAAACCAGAACCTGAGAAGGGAGCACCTTATATGTCAGAAAATGCTGAGAGTTTGGGAGCAGTAATGATCTCTTTAAGAATCACCCTTGGGTGGAG
Source organism: Tenrec ecaudatus (assembly GCF_050624435.1). Taxonomy (NCBI): domain Eukaryota; kingdom Metazoa; phylum Chordata; class Mammalia; order Afrosoricida; family Tenrecidae; genus Tenrec; species Tenrec ecaudatus. The sequence continues at coordinate 4,853,539 of NC_134547.1, read as the reverse complement.
ACCCAAAGCCCATCTGTAGGCAACTACACATCCCCTTACAGAAGGGTCGCAGGGAGGAGACGGGCCAGTCAGGGTGCAATATAGCACCGATGAAACATACAATTTTCCTCTAGTACTTTAATGCTTCACCACCCCCACCCCCCCACTATCATGATTCCAGTTCTACCTTACAAATCCAGCTAGACCAGAGTATGTACTCTGGTACAGATAAGAGCTAAAAACAAAGGGAATCCAGGACAGATAAACCCTTCAGGACCAATAATGAGAGTAGAGATACCAGGAGGGGAAAGGGAAGGTGGGGGGGAAAGGGGAAACCAATCACAATAATCTACATATAACTCCCTCCCTGAGGGGACGGACAAAAGTGGGTGAAGGAAGACATCAGACAGTGTATGACATGAAAAAAGAATAATAATTTATAAATTAGCAAGGGTTTGTGAGGAAGGGAGAGTGGGGGAGGGAGGGGGGGAATGAGCTGATACCAAGGACTCAAGTAGAAAGCAAATGTTTTGAAAAGGATGATGGCAACAAATGTATAAATGTGCTTGACACATGGATGGATGGATGAATGGATGGATTGTGATAAGAGTTGTACGAACCCCCAATAAAATAATTTTTTAAAAATCACCCTTTGAGCTTTCCTCTGAACAAATGCCCCCAGAACTGTGTGTTCTTGATCTGGTACAAGCATCTTAACTCGAATGGACTACTAACCCGCCATCCCTGACCAGACAACCTGACCCCACGGGCGTCATCGCCCTTCCTGTTACCCTTACACACAAGTCCATCAGTGACCAAACTATGCAAAACAAAGGATGGTCCCCGCGCTTTTACCTCCCAGAAAAACGCCCACTACCGGTCTGCCCCTAGGTTCTCATTTTTAAAAAATCTATTGCCACCTGCTGGTTACACGGGCCACAGCACATTGTGAACAGCTTAGCCTTGGGCAGTCCCTCTGAGAACACAGGCCAAAGGCAATCTCTGGATCTGAACTGAGAACTCGGGTTTGCACGCTGCCAGGGAGACGGGGTTGAAGTGCTCTCAGACTATGAACCCCGATTGATGTAAGACCCACTAGGATAGGTCCAATATTTATTTAAAAATACTCTTTCTACCTGCACCATGTACAGCCCTGACGTCCTCCTCGTATGGAAACCATCGATGACGTACCGTCCACAGGAATACGTGTCGTCTTGCACCTTAGCAGTAGTCTGAGGGACCTGCGAGGGTTTAAGACAAGAGTGTGCTCTGTCACTCACCCAGCAGGGCTGGTGATCTGCTTCCAAGTAAAGGCTCCGGAGCAGTTCTGCCCTGACCCACGTGGGTTCCCTGTGAATCTCGGCGAACTTGTGGGCATCCGTTTGGGGATGGCGGGACTGTTATTCTGAAATTGTTCGGTTTCTGGATTGGGATACCTGGGCTCTTGCTTTGCAACGCTGAAAGCATTCCCGAGTGAGAAGCACCTTTGTAATCCAAGTGACTTCTATGAGGGGAAGGGGGGTTTCAGGCATGACAGTCTCAGTAAGTACTCGCTGTCTCTGGAAAGCATACAAGGCCGCCATGGAAATGGCAAGGGAGTTCACATGGGAACCTGAAAAACCATGTGTAAAGAATATCGGAAGAGGAGAATGAAGGCTTGTGGAAGCTGGAAATCCCAGGGACCAAGAGAGCTTGCAGGCCCTGAATGGGCCCCATGTGGGAGGAATCTCACCCTCCCGTTGCAGCTGGCACCTGAATTAGAGCTTGGCCTTCCCGTGGCCAGCTTGTATCCCCACTGGCTGGGGAGGCGTGGCTGAGGGTATAGAATGACCTTTTTGGCCGAGTTTAAGAGCATCTCTGTGATGTCATGGGCCTGGGCCAGCGGTTCTCAACCTGGGGTTGGTGACTTCTTTCATAGGAGTCGCCTGATTCATCAAAGTAGCAAAATGACAGTGATGAAGTAGCAACAAAAATGATTGTATGGCTGGGGCGTCACCACCACATGAGGAACTGTATTAAAGCGTCAAAGCATTAGGACGGTTCAGAACCACTGGCCTATGCTGAGGCTAGATTTAGTTTTACCTGCGCTTAGATGGTCCTCAATCTGCGCATGCTTGGTTTGCATTTTTCCATAGGTGTCTAATGGGTGCCTGATTTCCCTGCAGCCCCTTTATTGTAGCCTTATGCAGGCATTTGGGGAGAACACCCCTTCTCCCCCACCCACCCCCGCTCAGTCCCTATTCTGCCTTGCTTGCAAAATCAGTCCGTGGTCAATTGGTGACTGGACTCACAGTCCAGGGGAGCTAACGGTCAGCGTCGTGTGCCAGAGGTAGACACAAGGCCAAGCTGTGAGAATCACGAATCCTTTGCAGATGTGGTTGCCGGGGCCCCGGGCGTTCCCTGGAGCTGTGCTTTCAGGCAGCGTTCATGGGCACGCGATGGCATTGCTCCTGGAAGCCCACGTGGTCTACTGGTGGTCCTGGTAGAGGTTGAGGGAACAGCATTTACAGGAAAGATGCTGTTACCATCCCTCCTGGGGCTCAGAAGGCAGCTGCGGGGCTCAAATGTGTTCGTGATCTTTCCTCTGGGATTGTATTTTGTTTCAGGTGATTTTCTGTGTAAGAAATCCAGGATAGATAGATTTATAGAGACAACAACTGGGTAGGGGCGTGGCGGGGGAGGATGGGGGAAATGGGGATCTCCAACAATGACTATGAGGAGAAAATGTTCTGAAATTGATTGTGGTGGTGATGGCACAAATCTTAGTATGGTTGAATTATTAAACTATAATATGTGAAGTATATCCCAAATAAATCTATTTTTTAAATCAACAAATAGTAATATAAAAATCTACTTTTTTAATTCATTAAAATGCCTGAGGAGTTCATGCCTTTCAGATTTCACTGCATATGTGTCTAGCATGTTAAAATTTTCCACAGGCACGGCCTCATTTTCAGAAGTTTTGCTTAGCCACCACAATCAAGTTGACAACAACCCATAGCGACCCTGTAGGGCAGAGTAAACTGCTCCCTGAGATGTCCCAGCTGTCAATCTTTGAGAGTAGACTGATCATGGTCAGATAGTAGACGCGCCTTGTGGTTAGCACCTCGCTGAATTTCTCACACCACCACTTCCCTCAGATAGTCGTAAATAGGAATATCAATCCTAAGTCACTTTCTACAATATACTATTATTTTCAACATTAGTGTTTCATGTCCCATAGTTTAAAACATAAGCAAACGATGCTCAATAATCCCTGTGATAGTTGTCATTATACTTTTGTTCTGGTCAGAAAGTAAAGAGTCTTTGCCAACGAGTGATAGGCCAGGTTTCTCCAGCACTACACTATAGTATACTTGAGTACCTTCTAGGTCACTGTCATCAGTCTGGGAAAACCCAGAGTGGGCAGTTGTACTCTGTCCTATACCATTGCCACGCCGCCATCATCAACTTGATGGCAGTGAGTTTGGTTTGTTGGTTGGTTGGTCAATATTGCAAACTGTGCTTCTGCTTTGAAGAAGATGTCGAAAGCTTTATTTATTGTAGATATCAGTCTATGGAATTAATCTTTGGGGGTGGATGGATGGATTGTGATAAGAATTGTACGAGCCCCCCAATAAAATGTTTTTTTTAAGAATAAATTTTTTCACATAAAAGCAGACTATTGAAAAGCCATGCTATGAAACAGATGATTACAATCTAAAACCGAATGATCGGGTATAAAATCACAGCTGAGCAGATGGCTGGTCTCTTTGAAGAACACAGCTGCTTCTTTTTGTATATAGTAAAATGCTTGAGCTTTGTTACCAGCCGGCCTGCCTCTAGTCACCTCTTTGTCCCTAAGAAGAAGGTAAACTTATAAGCCTCTTACCTTCTCTCTGTCTAATGCCCCTGCCAACTGTATTATTATGGTCTGCCTTATAGGTTTGGGAAGGATATAGGAGTTACCACTCATGTGGCCTTTGTAGCAGGGATTCCGACATTGTAAGTGTTCTTGTAAGGTTTTTTTAATTCAACTCTGGAAAGAAAGAAAGACCCTAAAAGTTTTAAGTCAGTGTTTTCAGGTGGGTATTGATGATAGGTCAAGCACAGTGGATTTTGGTTAACATTATAAACAAGGCCCCTGTCTCATCTTCCCAGGCAGAACCCTCTGGCTCTGCAGACAAGCATCAGTCACAACGAAGGGAGAGAATGGACTCCAGGGATTTGTCAACAGAAATGCTCTACTTAGCACAGATTAGAGTTGGTCGCCTGGAGAGTTTTTCGCTTCTTTTCCATTATGTCTTCCTTTCCTTGATTAAATACAGGTTAAGGTCCATAGACTTGATTCTCAAGCATCTGACTATAGCTAATTATTTAGTCAGTCTCTCTATAGCAGTGGTTCTCAACCTTCCTCATGCCTCAACCCTTTAATACAGTTCCTCATGTTGTGGTGACCTCCTCCCCAAACCATAGAATTATTTTTATTGTCACTTCATCGCTGTAATTTTGCTACTGTTATGAATCAGATGACCCCTGCGAAAAGGTCTTGGATCCACAAAGGAGTCACGACCCACAGGTTGAGAACCGCTGCTCTAGAGGAATTCCCCCCAGACAATGGCAGCATTTGGATGGAAAGGTTTCCTCAATAATTTCAGATGCAAGCTGGTGTTCTATGCTCACAGAGTGGGCACAGGAGTATCCATTGGCACCATGTGCCTCTTGAGTATCTTCCAAGTCACTATCATCAGTCCTGGAGAGTCCACATGGGCAGAGCTGAAGGTGAAAGCTCCCAGGTGCATTGACTTCTCCTTATTCCTCTGCTGGACCCTTCATATGCTGGCAAACATTATGGTTCATATGTACATGACTAGCAATTGGAGCAATGAAACCATCACAAGGAAAATGTATTTTGTTTACTGCCGTGCTTTATAGCCCATAACAAACAAAAATCTCAATATTTTCTGCACTGGTTTTCTCCCTGGGGCTCATGATCTGGGCCGGCAGCTCCATGGTTTTCATCCTGTACAGACACAAGCAGCCGGTCCAACACATTCACAGGAACAAAGTCTCCCCCAGGTCCTCCCCTGAGACCAGAGCCACACAAACCATCCTGGTCTTTGTAAGCACCTTTGTATCTTCTTACTCCCACTCCTCCATCTTTCAAGTGTGTGTGGCTCTTTTCAGAAATCGAGTCTGGTGGATGCTCAACTTCTCTTCACTGAGTGCCGACTGCTTCCCTACTGTCAGTCGCTTTCTCCTCCTGAGCAGTGAATCTAGCGTCCCCAGACTCTGTTTGCTCGGATGAGAAACAGAAACCTCTGTGTCTCACCAGAATTATGTAGCATCCATGCTTATCCACAAGGTGGAGTTAGTTATTTGAAGCAGACAGAATCTAAACACATATGAAACAATCCATCCAAACAACTGATAGACTCACACACAACCGTACATTTGTATATGTGGAAGTGTGTGTGGTGTGTGGGGGGGAGGGGGAGAGGGAATTTAGGGTATATGCATATAAGGCAGAATATGTTTCTAATTTGTCAAATAATAACTCAAAATATCGCTCATTAAGAAAAAAAAATACTACCCGCATGATGATAAAAAGTTTTGACCCTAAACTCAATTTTAAATCACCCCAATGGAGCCCTGCTAGCTAATTCATTGATTAAAGTTATCTAGGGAGCATTTTCTGACTTTCAGGTCACTGTTTCGGCTGCATTATGAGGCTTAAAAAATGTCCAGTTGGATATAGCCAAGCGCTCCATGGGTTTGACAAGATCAATGAGTATATTTGTGTTCAGTGCTAAAAATGGACAGACTTGAGATGTGATTTATCATTTAATTCTGTGCTCCTCGGCACTGCTCTAGATTAGTATCTCATTCAATCCTTCTGGGTTGCTTTGTAAATTGTTTTACATTTCACCCTTTTCTGTGGTGGCTGAACACTAGCTTGCTCTGAGGAGCTTAACCCAGAAATTCCAGTACAATTTTCAACACTAATAACAGTTGTCAGAGTGTTTGATTTCCACCTTGGTGATAAGTATAGGGACAAGAGTACAACACCGTTCATTTTCCTCCAGCCTAAAATTTTAAAACTGGGGCAGGGCTGAATTTAAAATATTTAAATATATATTAAATGTAAAAAAAAAAACAAGAGAGCGAAGATACATTAAAGATGTTTCCTTGGGCCCCCTCCGAAGAGTAACCACCATTCTGATGGCTCAAACTATAGATCATTTCCAATTCTTATCTATTTGATACAAATGAATTTATGCTGCATGAACTCTTTAATATTTTGTGTTTTGGATATCACGCATTAGAATTTTTTTCCATATTGTTTTGAATATATCCAGATTGTGAGTATTTTATACCTCCACAACTGAACATAGTGGGCAAATATATTTTCTCACAGGCTTATTTAATCTCGGGTATGCAAGCTATGTCATACACGCACTTAGCAGGAAGGGGATGTGCTAGGAGCATATACATAACAGAAAAGGACATATGTAACAAGATGCATGGGTTCTAGAGGTCAGATGGAAGCTTCTCTTTGGTTGTCTCTACACTGGCTTGTCCTTAAGAGTCCCTGAGTTGCCTTTTCACGAAGATGGTGCCGAAGGCAAAGAAGGAAGCTCCTGCCCCTCCCAAAATGGAAGCCAAAGCAAAGGCTTTAAAAGCCAAGAAGGCCGTGCTGAAAGGCGTCCACAGCCACAAAAAAAAGAAGATCCGCACGTCACCCACCTTCCGGCGGCCCAAGACCTTGAGACTAAGAAGGCAGCCCAAATACCCTCGGAAGAGCGCCCCCAGGAGAAATAAGCTGGACCATTATGCCATCATCAAGTTCCCCTTGACTACAGAGTCTACCATGAAGAAGAGCGAAGATAACACACTTGTGTTCATTGTGGATGTCAAAGCCAACAAACACCAGATCAAACAGGCGGTGAAGAAGCTCTATGACATTGATGTAGCCAAGGTCAACACCTTGATCAGGCCTGACGGGGAGAAGAAGGCATATGTTCGACTGGCTCCTGACTATGACGCTTTAGATGTTGCCAACAAAATTGGAATCATCTAAAGTGAGCCCAGCTGGCTAATGCTAAATATAAACTTTTTCAATTAAAAAAAAAAAGAGTCCCTGAGTTCTTCTCCAGGGGGGCATTCTATGATCCTTATCAGCAGGAACTGGGCCGTACTTTGGGTGGGGTGCAGTGTTAGTCTGGGTAGACTAGAGAGACAATCCATCAACATTCAAATGTGTATAAGAAAGAGCTTTATATACAAGAGCAATTGAACATTGATGAAACATCCCAGCCCCGTCCAGTTCAAGTCCATAAGTCTGATATTAGCCCATATGTATGATACCAGTCTATAAATTCCTTTTCAGATTCATCAAACCCATGCAATGACGCCAAATGCAGTAAGATCACAACTCAGTGGGTGGAAAGTCGTGTGGATCCAGTGGTGGTGGAAGCATCTCAGCGCTGGCGTGGGTCTCCACATGACTCCTCCAGCTCCAGGGCTCTAGCACAGCTCCATGTGTCTTGCCATCAGAAATACAAAGCAAAGAGTGTGTGTGTCCCATCTCCACAGCATCTCTCAATGAGGTTATCAAGCAGTGACCCGATTGACAGGCTAAGCTCCACTCTTAATAGTCTCAAATTCGCACCAGGTTATGTAACTGCCATAGGTGGTCTGATTGCTCTTGATGGCAGACAATGTTGAGGCAGATGGCCTTCAAGCGGTTAACCTTCAAGTGTATAGTAGCAACCATGTGCTTGCAAGCAGCATCTTTGGGGGATGTTACATAATCTCATGTCAACTTGAAGATACTAAGAGTGAAGCGGTGGAGACTAGTCTGTCAGTCAGGTCACAGCCTGGTGATGGTTCCTTGTGTATGTGGCCTTCTCATGAGGATTCTGGGAACTCCCTCCCTTTCTGCCGGAGTCCAGCTCCTGGGGGGTTGAACTGGATGCCTGAAGGAGGTGTGCAGTCGGCAGACACAGACGAGACAGACGCGAGAGATGTTCTGGTGGAAGCAATCTTGGCTGAGTTCTTCCAAACAGCTTTATTTATACCATAAAAAGTTTTGCAGATCACTACACAGAAACAATGCCCTATGATTAACTCCAAAGTCACCCTTCTTGTTTCCACTAAAACCTGATAAAAGACCAATATAAGGTCTGTACTTTTTTTTCTATCACTTTCTGTCCTCTTTCTGGTTCTTTCTTCCTTTACTGTTTGTCTTATACGTCACCTGCTATTCTTGAGTGCGGTGTTCAGAAAATTTGGTTAGACCCATATCCTACTCACTGCCCTATTTTCTACTCACAATGTTCCTTTCCTGGTTGACTAACTTAACATCTCATGTGCTACTGCAAAGCCTACCTCATTCTAAAAATATCTACAAGCAGAGTTAAATGCTTCTCAAATATTTCCCTTTACAAACTCTCCCGTGGTAACTGTTCCATAGTCTACCTATGTCTCTTTTATTTTTTGTACTCCTGAGACACCATGAGGCCAAACCGTCTGATTCTTTGCCAAAGACTTAATGTTTCTCCTTTTACGTGCTTTCTATTAATGTTAACCATTCTCTCTCCTTCTACGTAAGCCCCTGTCCAAGGTAAAGGGCCGTCAGTTGGGGGAGGCAGTCTATCAGGTCCTCTATATCGGGGAGGCCAAAAGAGTCACCCACTACCTCATCTGAATGGAATCCAGGGTTTTTCGGTGGGTTTCATTTTCTCCTCTGACCTCAACTTTTGGGTTCCTTCCTCACTCAATTCCCCCATTTCCTTCTCAGAATTCCCAAAGATGTCTCACTGTCTAAGCCTCTCCAATGCCTTAGTTAAGGAACGCTCCGTCATAGTGAAGCAAGTTTTACATCTGGTTTCATTCGTACTTCTCAAGACTGCCCTCACATCCACTCCAGGTGCGGTAAACAGGGCAATGCACAAAATTCCCAAGAATGGAATTAACAACAGTAAATATTTGAGGGATGTTGGAAACCCTCCCTGGGAAGCTCTGCTCTGTAGATGCTCCTTCCACCAGGCTGGAGCTTTGCTAGACAGCATGGCTGGGATGGCCCCCAACACTTTCAACCTGGAGGTGGGCCAACTCTTTCTGCTTACACCTTCCTGTTGACAAACCACATGGAGCCACGTTGATGGCAGCCACAGCCCTGGAGATGGATGTGTCTATCCCCATTAGATCCACAAGACTGCACCCACCGGCCTGTGATCTTCCCACATTCTCATCATCACATGTGACTGCATGAGTCTGAAGAGTGGTTGATGGAATAGTTTCAGACTTAAGGACTAATATCTTACTTGTGGACTTGATCCAAACTGGGCTGCAATGTTTTATTGATGCATAATTACTTCTCGATATAAAGTTATCTCTTATGCATATGTGAATGTCCCTGAATTTGTTTCTCTAGTCCACCCAGACTAACACAGTCGGCATTATTATGGGGGGGGGGGGTGTTATGGGGAATAACTTTAGTTAGGAGAATGTGACTGGTATTAATCTCCAACTCACAAATGTGAAGGCCTTCCTCCACCAGAGTCTACCTCCCAAACTCCTTAATGCGAACACAGGGAATTTGTCCAGTTACACTCTCACTTTCCCCCAACTTTCTTCTTTGATTACTGTGGTGAATGTATTAGTAACAAATGTTTGCCATTTCAGCCATCTTCACATGCACAGTTCAGTGACATAAAATTTGGCTATCATGCTTTGCAACCATCACCGTTAATGACCCCTCAATTTGTCTGTCTCCCTTAACAGAAGCTCGGTGTTGCCTGAACATTATGATTCTTTCTTCCTCCCTTCTGAGTGGCCCCAGTAATCACCCGTGAACATGGATCTCTATACGACATATTTCATACATAGTGGGATCGAAATATTGCAAACACATTGGTATTGTACCATATTGGTCATGTGACTGACTTATTTTGTACTGTGTCATATTACAACGCTCCTCTATGTTGTAGAATGCATTTGAATTTCACATCTCTTCATAGCTGGGTCATCTGTAGTGCTTCATGTAGTGATGGATCCCTCACTAACATTGGTGATGAAGTCCAATGGATATATTTCAGCAATTATTTTTGTGATTCCACAGTGTGATATATGTGAGATGCCCATGTGAGTGTGTTTCAGTTCAAAGCTTTTAGAGTGTTGGTATGTAGATTCTGGACTAGGTGTTGGTGACACATGTGTAACTCTTGTGGGGATGTGTGTGGTAGCAGAACTGTTGGGTCATACGTTTAATCCTTTCATCTTTAGAAGATGTCATCATTATAGCTTTCAAAATCTGTACTGATTTTTACACCTTCTAACAATGTATGAGGGAGGCCTGGTTGCCAAGTGGGTATGAAATGGGCTGCTAACTGAGGGGTCTGCAGTTGAAAAACGCCAGCTGCTCCATGGGAGAAAGATTAGTCTTTCTGGTTCTAGAAAGAGTTAAAGTCTCGGAAACCCATAGGTACAATTTGACTCTGTCTTAAAGGATCGCTATGAGTCAGAATCAACTCAGTGGCCGTGAGTGCTGTTTTCATTGTCTTGTTCTGTTAGTTGCTTTCTTTTTTTTTTTTTTTTTTGAGCAGTATATGGGTTACCTGATGTAGAGAAAACACTTGGTCGTTTCTTTTAGTCTTCTTGTCAAGTAGTGGATTTATTGGCATTTCCTTGCTTACTTAGAAAGTTAAGCATGTTTCGCATATGTATTAGTCATTGCTTAGGCTCTTTTTGAAAGGTTGTTGGTTGGTTTTACCAGGTTTGTTTTCCTTACTACGACGTCAATTTTCTCTTTATTGATAATAAGAGTTCTTTATATATGCTTTAGAGAAGTTCTTGGTGTTCCTTTTATCTATCTATCTATCTATCTATCTATCCATTATCTATCGATCAGAATCAACTTGGTGGCAGTGAATTTTGGTATCGTTTATCTATTTACTTAGGTATCTATCTCAATTCATGTGTCCTTTGAGGAACATAAGGTCTTAATTTTAATATAATTAAACATATGTGATATACAGGTTTTGTTCTATTTTAAAATATACTTCTTTATTTAAAGATCACAATGCTGTTTTACTTGTACTTTTATTACAAACATCCTGCGTTTAACTTTTAGTTTTACATTAACAGTGCATTTTGTTGTTGATTGCTCAATCTGAAACATTATATTATTTTTTACTTTTCTCCCTTCTTTTCACCTAACCTGATCAGATGGAGAGAAGGTTTTTGAGCCTGTGAACTGGTGCATATTGCAGCTGACTTTATGGATGTGTGAACTGGTGCATATTGCAGCTGACTTTATGGATGACCTGTCCTGATTTGACTTTGGTTATAGATGCAGATCTCACAAGGTTCCAACTAGAATGATGATTCTTCACGTCAAATAATATGATTGTCTCCTGGGAGCACTAGGTTGATGTATAGAAATTGGATACCCAAAATGAATGGATAAAGGCATAAAATGGCTGACTTAAACACTTGCATTGGTGGGGGAATATATTCATAATTTATACGCTTGAGGTATAGGTGTTATTTAACTGCAATTGTTAGGCATAGGATATTTTTCTTTGTTCGCTTATAAAATGTTATGTTTAAATGAGGGTGGCACATTTTTTAATTGTAAGCATTTTAGTTTTATCCTATTAGGTACGGATATGATTTTTATTATTGATCGTTTGAAAATACTATATGGCTAGAACTATGTAAACGGGTCAAATTGACAAGGGGTGGTCTGTGATAGTTACATAACCTGGTGTCAATTTGAGGTTTCAGAGTGAAGGGCTGGAGTCTAGGCTGTCAATCTGGTAATACCTAGTGAGTCTGTGTGGACATGGCCTTCCCCTGAGGATTCTGGGAACTCCTGTATTCCTCCTTGGAGGCAGGAGACACACACTCTCTCTCAGCTCACTCCCTGGGAGACATTGCAGCTGACAAGACATGAATCTACTCTATTGTCCTGAGCTAGAGAAGCCACGTGGAGACCCCTGCTAATGCTGAGATGCTTACAACTGCCACTGGATCCACAAGACATCCCACCCACTGGCCTGTGATCTTCCTGCATTTGCATCTTGACACTCCTAGGATAGAATGGATTAGCATTGAGGTTCAGGGTTATACTATATATATTATATATATATATTCACAGTAGAACCCCAGACCTCTAAGCTACTATTTTCTAGGAGCATCAAGATGGGATGCAGTCGAGTTCTGAATCAATTTTTCCCATAAGAAATAACTGAAAAGGGGTTAATCTACTCTCAACCACCAAGTTTTTGCCCTAACCTTGCCTTTTTATACCAAATATTACACAGAAATTTCAAAGTGAATAAGTTCAGAGTTAAATAATATAATTTAAATAAGAAATACATTTTAAAAGTTTGAGCAACTACAGTATGGCCCATGCCTTGGGACTGATAAGGATCTAGATCGGTGGACACGGATGTAGGGAGGAGGTGTGGAGAGAGAGTCGTTGTTGGAAAGGGAATCACCTTCATAAAATCAACTGGTACCTGCTTTTCTGGAGTTTTTTCCCCTTCTTTGCCTTTTTTCAGAAGGACTTGGCTGGCTTTCTCTATTAAAAGTCTGTCGAATGTGGTCCGCTGTTGGTGTTTCCTTAACTGTTTTCTAAAAGGGTTTACTAAATTATCATCAACAATATCAATAATATGGTTAACCAGATCCATATCATGATGATTCTTTAAAAAAAAAAAACTCTTCTATCAAAAGATATTGCATCTGGGGTCTTAAAGGCTTGAAGGTAAACAAGTGGCCATCTAGCTCAGATGCAATAAAGCCCGTGTGGAAGAAGCACACCAGCCTGTGCGATCACAAGGTGTCAAAGGGATCAGGTATCAGGCATCAAAGAACAAAAAATCATATCATTGTAAATGAGGGGGAGTGCGGAGTGGGGACCCAAAGCCCATCTGTAGGCAACTGGACATCCCCTTCTGAAAGGGACATGGGGAGGAGAAGAGCCAGTCAGGGTGCAGTGTAGCACCAGTGAAACATACAACTCCCCTGCCTCCCTGCTCCTCCCACCCCACCCCGATTATCATGATCCCAATTCTACCTTACAAATCCGGCTGGACTGGAGTATGTACACTGGTGCAGATAGGAACTGGAAACATAGGGAATCCAGGACAGATGAACCCCTCAGGACCAGTGGTGAGAGTAGTGATACTGGGAGGGTGGGGTGGAAACAGGGAACCAATTACAGGGATCTACATATAACCTCCTCCCTGGGGGATGAACAACAGAAAAGTGGGTGAAGGGAGACATCAGACAGTGTAACATATGACAAAATAATAATTTATAAATTATCAAGGGTTTATGAGGGAGAGGGGAGAGGGGAGGGAGGTGGGGAAATGAGGACCTGATGCCAGGAGCTTAAGTGGAGAGCAAATTTTTTGAGAAGTATGAGGGTAACAAATGTACAAATATGCTTTACACAATGGATGGATGTATGGATTATGATAAAAGTTGTATGAGCCCCAATAAAAATCAGCTTAAAAAAAAACTTTCTTGGGACCTTTGTGTTTTTTACCTAAAACCAGTTTAGAAAGCCACAAAAACTAAGAAAATTATAGCAAGACGCTTGGAACACAGCCGCAAAAGGTTTAAATAACGCATACTTACAACACCAACTAACTCTGAGTGATGGAAACACAAACTGCTTTTGTTTACAAAAATCATGTGCGTCTGGTTGGATTCCGATATTTTGTTTGAGCTCTCATGCAAAAATTTCCCAACATTTCATGTCAAAATCCAATTACATGGATTACAGATGGGGGTCCAGTACCCGGGTTCTACTGCACACACGCACACACACACACTTCACTGCTTTCACATCTCTAGAGAACCCAGATTGATATGTGTGTCTGTGTATGTGCTCATGAGCACACGCAAGCACACACACGTCTCCCACAGGTTTTTCTCCCCTGTAGATCCCAAAGGCAACGCTCTTCCCCTTCTGGGTGCCACCTATTGCCTCTGAGAGTTCCCTGCTGCAACAAGTTACCCCTGCATGCAAGCTGTCAATATGTTTGCCACAATAAATACCTTGTGCAATAAAGCTATCTCCTATTCACATGCTTTCCATCAGCCTCAAATTCACTATTTTCAGTGACTATATCCTAAATTGTGTTGAAAAAAAGACAAATATATTCCTCTTCATGACATGCTCATTCTTAAGGAGGAATGTGTGAATGAAGACATTTTTTCCAGTTATTTCAGTGGGGATTCTAAGCAAGGGAAAATAAATCATTATTATAAATTATTCAAATTGTTATTTTTGAATTTTACTTTCCAATGTTTGTATGTACTACTTAATGCTGTCAAGTTAGGTTCCTTCAAGTGATTCTTTTTTTTTTTTTACTTACAGAAAGGCTATGTGACAGAGAACCACCCCATAGGATTTAACTTCATATAACCTTTTGGGGAGCATATTACTCCTGCATAGCCACTGGATGTGTGCTGGGAGTATGTTTTTCTCAAACTGTATGCTGTCTATTATCAACATGAGTCTTTAAAAAAATCTATTCAATCCTGAACTCCAACAATCTATCATTAGTGCTTGTTATGATGTTTCTCAGTAAGATGAGATGTTCTTGGGCTGCAGAAAGCATGTGATTCATCCAGGTTAATGAAAAAAAATTAAGACAAGAGAACAATGATATTATAGGTAAAGTAGTAACAAAATATATTTTCAGTAGTTAAACATAAATGATACATTTGCATATGCCAATTTATTATACGATCCCCCATGAAGATTGCTCTTGGTTTCCAAAATGAAACTGCATTTCAGGAGTCAATGATGTACAATACCGGCTTCCTTTCACATACACAGTCCCTGGTAAATTGTTTCTCCTTCCATGAAAATGATCAACTTTAATTTCCGGATCTTATTTTTTGGCTTCATGGTCCACTGGTGAGCAATCTTTCCAAATAATCATTTGTGGACCTCTCTCATAGCAACCAATTTGTAGAAGGGAGTCCAGGCTGTAGAAATCAGGGTGAGTTTTGGCCTATTCTTGCAATGTATACCACATTGTATCTTAAAATCCAGTGAATGTATTCTTCCGCCTGTATTCATAAAGGTGTGAATGCCTGATCAAATCTTCAGACATTTGTTAAATTTGCTAAGTTTCTCTTGAGTGTGAACTTGGTGATGTACCAAAAATTTGGATAAAGCATTAGCACATACATTATCTTTATGTGCTTTCTCTCAAAAATGTGGACTCTGATACCTAGGTAGGTGTGAGCCCTGGTTAAAGGCTTTGCCAAAAACGTTAACTCTATGGCTCCTCTTCACTATGGATTTCCTACAAAGTAAGGCTTGTGGCATTCACTACATTTACATTTTTCTCCCGTATGAATTATCTGATGATCCCTAAAACTTGAGCTTTGGATAAAAAGCACTGCTTCACCTATTGGGTTTCCCACATTTTCTTTTCAGTCTATACTTTCTGGCGTCTTCTAAGGTGTGCTGATTGAGTAGACGCTTTGGCGCATTCATTTCATTTGTAGGGTTTCTCTCCAGTATGGATTCATTGATGTTGCGTCAGGTTTGAGCGTTCAGCAACAACTTCCCCACGTTCACTGCATGTGTAAGGTTTCGCTGCGACATGAACTGGTCTATGTTCCACAAGCCTTGAACGCTGGGTAAAGAAAGGCCTTGTCCCACACAGGAATACCGTTTCTCTTCGGTTTGAAATCTGTGACGGACGTTCAGCCACGTATGCCTAACAAGCTTAATCCAGTACTATTTTCCAAACATTTCATGTTGGTTTTCTCCATAACCTATGTGTAGGAAACAGAACCAGGAAGAGAGTGTATGCAGACAAACTTTCAACTTCATGCATAGTTGTCTGGGAGGCCGAGGCTCCCATGGAGGTTCATGGGAGGTTGGAGATGGTTTGGAGATGGGTCTCACGCACATTCTCTTCAGTAAAAGTTACACCCCACGATGTGTCCCCCCCCCCATAATGCCATGTTTAAGGTGCTGTTTGCAAAACACATGGTCACTGACTATACACTTGGAGGTCAACTGCTTGAAGGTTGTCAGACATCCAAGTCAATCAGATCCTATAGTCTGTCCCACCCTAAGTAGGACCTACTCCCTTCTGAAAAGGCTAATGAATGGTTCCCCTGAAGGAGAGTCCAAAGACACGGAAGGTCACGCCAACTCAGGCATGACCAAGGTTAGGATGCCATCTTGACTCAGGAGCGGTGAGAATAAGGCCTGATTTTGGGAAAAAGCCTCAGCAGTCATGTGTGGACCCCGGGGGCTTGCTGTCAACGGGATCCGGACAGGAGAAGGGGCAAAGGCAGAGCAAACCAGGGTTAAGGGACAAGGGAGGGGTGACGGTGTGGCTGGACCACTACATGGGGCTCAGGGAAGGCTCCCCTGAGACCAGATCAGAATAAAAAGGGTCTGTTGCCCTGGGGAACGGACAACAGAAAAGTGGGTGATGAAGGGAGACGTCAGGCAGTGTAAGACATGACAAAATAATAATTTATAAATGATCAAGGGCTCATGAGGGAGGGCGGAGGAGGGAGGGAGGGCGAAAAATGAGGAGCTGATGCCAGGGGCTTATGTGGATAGCAAATGTTTTGATAATGATGAAGACAATAAATAATGTACAAATGTGCTTTACACAATGGATGGATGGATGGATGGATGGATGGATTGTGATGAGTTGCATGAGCCCCTAAGGGCTCGAAGGGACCAAGGAGTGAGTCCCAGTTCAGGAAAAGGACAAAGATGTCCCGAACAAAGGGGACGTCGCTTCGGAGGCAAAGCACTAGAAAACGCACGCGCCAGAGCAGCAGAGCGAGACAGCGAGACACTCGCCAACGGCACAGAAAGAACTAACGGAAAGCCACGCACGGGAGCTCCACCCCTGGCGATGCGCTACGGCGCGTGCGCAGCGGGCAGAGGCGGGGCCTGGGAGGGCGAGGGGCGGGGCTGGGGCCGTAGCCCAGGCTGCAGGGGAAGCTACGTCGTCAACGGAGAGGCGGGGCCCTGTTGGGGCGGGGCCGAGCTGAGACGCCCATCGACAGGTACCCGCCCACTTCTCCGCGCTCCCTGCCCCGGCCTGGGCGCTCCATGCCCCGCCCCCTGCCGCTTGGCCCCGCCCCGCGCTGCCGCAGCCCTTCCACGCGCGCCTGCGCAGCTCGCGACGGACGCAGGAGCCGGAAGTCGTGCCGCGAAGGGGAGCTCCGGCAGATTTCCGAATTTTCGGATTTCAAACCGTCGCGTCGCAGGCGCAGGTTTCCGTCCCGTCTACGTGAAAACCTTTCTCCCTGGCAACCCGGGACATTGCGGCCCTGCTCGTGCCGCCGCCGGCCGGGAAGCATCTGCGTCCGGTTGGGTTTGAAAAATGGCGCTGAGGCGGGTCCCGCCTGCTGTGCTGTCCCCCCCAACCCCCGGAAACCCGAGCTCGCCCTGGCTTGGGTCAAGGTCCTTCCCTCCTCACCCCCACGATCGCCCATTGAGGGAAAACCCGACCCTTTGCGCCTTGGGCAACCGTGCACCTGTGACCCCCGCGTGGATGAGAGGAGCGGTGTCTGTCCTGTGACACCCTTTGTCCTTTGTCTCCGATCCCACCCCTTGCATAGATCGCCTTACCTGCGCAGCGAACACCTCATTCCATCCCATTTGTGGACAAGGGGACAGAGGGACAACCACGGTGATTAATAAAGCTGCTGAGAGAAGAGAGGGCATCCAAAAAGCAAATAAATAAAAAGAGCAAATAGAGGCTGGGGACGGGAAAACAGGGATGAAAAATTTTAAAACACTGACATTTAGTGCATTCTGATTCACAGTGACCCATAGTTGGACAGTTTAGAACTATGCTGCGGAATTTCCAAGACGCCTGTAGGAAAGCAGCGTTATCTGCCTCAATAGAGCAGCTGGTAGCTTTGAATTGCCAGGTTTTCAATTAGCAGCCTGGTGCTTAAACCTCTGTAACACCAGGGCCCCTTCCCAGTACTGCCAAGCCAACCAAATACATTGCCATGAAGCCCATTCTGATTCCTAGTGGTACTAAAGGACAGAATAGAACTAACTGCTTCCTAGGGTTCCCAAGACTGAATCTTTTTTTTAAAAGATTTTAATTGGCACCTAATCCACATGCCATACAATTCAATTGCTCAATCATGCAATCATCTCGAATTGTACAATCATTACCACAATCCATTGTAGAACATTCTCTACCACCACCAGGGACCCCATGGTTAAATCGTCTTTAAAATGGGTTGGGTAATCATCATCTGTTCGAATGCTCCCTCCCCACTCCCACAAGACTCAATCTTTACCAGAGCAACTAACCACCTTTTTCTCCTGTGGAGCTGCTGGTGGATTTGAAACACTGACCTTGGATCGTCAGGCTGTGTTCTCCAGAGATGCAAATTCCATGATGGTGATATGTGTCCTTAAATGGCATGGAATGCATCCTCACCCATAGCGACTATATGCACAACAGAACGAAACACGGCACAGTCCTGTGCCATCCTCACAATTGTTCCCATGCTTGATGCCATTGTTGCAGCCAGTTGGTCAATCTATCTCTTTGAGGGCCTTCCTCTTTTTACTTTCTTTTTTTTTTTTTTTGCTGGCCACCGGCCAGCCTCTCCCTCTTTTTCCGCTGCCCCTCCATTCTACTAAGCATGATGTCCTTCTCCAGGGACTGGGCTCACCTGACAACATGTCCAAAATGTGTTAGATGAAGTCTCGCCGTCCTTGCCGCTAAGCAACACTCTGGGTGTCTTCTAAAGCAGATCGTTAGCAGTGTGATACCTTCAACATCCTTCACCAGCACCACAGTTCAGACTCCTCGTTCTTCCATCTTCCTTACTGAGTGTCCACCTTTCACATACATAGGCAGTTGAATACATACATGTAAAAAGAAACCTATCAAGGAAATAGCTCACACCGTTATAAAAGTAGTCAAGTCCAAATCTGAGCAAGGTCAAGTCCATTGGTCAGATGTTAGGCTGGAGGCTTCTGGCTCATGCAGCTAACTGAAGGGTCTGATTAAGCTAAGACAGGGATAGGAAGGTGACAGGTGATTAGAGAGTCAAAATTAGGCCAAATGAAAAGCCGCTGAACACTACCAGTGTAGACAGGCAATATGCTAGGCCTTTCCGGATCGATGCACCAGATGCAGGATCCAAACCCAGCAAGAATCAAACAACCTTGTTGTGTTAGGCAGGGTTCTCTAGAGAAACAAAACCAGGACACATGATTTTAAATATATATATGGAAGTTTAATTCAGCATGAAAGAAAATAACTAATTTAGTCCACATGGCAGTATAGAGGGCTCAGTTCAACTCACTTCCATGGAAGAGTTACTATCCTTCAATTCACAAGGGCTGCTGAGTCCAAGGTCAAGGAAGCAGACAGCAGAGTCCTCCTTGGGGCAAAGCAATTAGTCTGACTACAGGCAGCAAACAGCAGGGTAGGTCACCAACAGTTCGTAGCTTGGGAGCTTAGGGAAGCAGGCCTAGATGAGATAGGCAACAGGATCCACACCAGCCTCAATGTACACCCCAGCAGCATGGTAAAGCAGGTCTTGAAGGAACCTCAAGCTCTAGCAACATAAGCCTCAAGCTCAACCACAGGTTGACCTGGCCCACAGGTAGTGTAGCTCACAGGTTGAGACAGAGACCTAGCTACAGCAGCAGCATGCACATTCCGGTCACCAGAGAGCAAGAGGGGGGTGGTCCAGTTGTTACAAAACCCAACTAACACCGCTCAAAAACGAACCCACTAGTTTCCGCCCACCCCACCTGGCTCCTTAATGAAAAGAAAAGCTGGTGGACAACAGAAAAGTGGGTGAAGGGAGATGTCGGACAGGGCAAGATATGACAAAATAATAATTTATAAATTATCAAGGGTTTATGAGGGAGGGGAAGCAAGGACGGAGGAGAAAAATGAGCTGGTGCCTGGGGCTTAGGTGGAGAGCAAATGTTTTGAGAATGATGAGGGCAATGAATGTGCAAATGTGCTTTACACAATTGATGTATGTATGGATTGTGATGAAGAGCTGTATGAGCCCCTAATAAAATGATTTTTAAAAGAAAAAAAGCAGGGAAAGAAATATAGAGAAAAGAGTTAAGAGGAGAAAAATAGGGAGGGGAGCCTTTAAGCATGGATAGGGGAACGCATCATTGTCTTGACAGGGAGAAGATTAACGAATTGAAGTCATGGCTGACAGAGTGACTTGGTGCCTGGACAGAAAGAAAAAGAAGGAATGGTGTCCAGAGCCGTGAGGCCCGGCCATTGTTTGGAATTTATTAGGACCTGCTTGGAGCTGTGAGGCCTGGCCATTACTAGGAATTTTATTAGCCTGAGCTCTGGGCATTCTTCTACCCTAGCCTACGTGACAGAGCACTGCAGCTGTAAAGCTTGAGCAAACAAGGGGTAATGCTCTTTAGATAAGCACCCGTGTCCTGCATCCCCTGGATTGGGCAAAAGATCGTCTTCCCCTATGCTTGATTTGCGTGTACATGCCACTCCTCTGCCTATCTAATTGAAGACTGTAAGCCCTTACTGACTCACGGGCAGGGCACACTCCCCTGAACTCCCTGATTGGCCTGTTGCCAAGGGAGCCTAATTTGCATGTGCAGCTGAGGCTTCCCCCCTTTGCTGGCCACTATAAGCTGTGACTCTTTGTTCATTAAAACAGGATTTGATCAGGATATTGTCTTGTTCTCATTTACCGTGCCTCTTGTACCCCACCCCCCCCCCCCAATTCCCACTCTCTCCTCCAGGATCCACGTTGAATGTCCTGCGGGACGGGACAGGATGGCATGGAGATCAGAGGGAGAAAGTGGGAAGAGAACTCAACTGAATGCACCAGAGAAGGAGGACCAGGAACAAAGATGAGGAAGGAACAGAAATCCATGGAGATGGGGATGAGGAAAATGGTAAAGCACTTGAAACACTGCAAGAGAGACTGAGCTGACGGAGGAGGAGGATTAGAGCAAGGATGAGATGAAGGGGTAATGCACAGGAAAAGAGGGAGGGAAACAGACAAAGTGAGCGAGGGGGACACAGTCATGTAGAAAGGGGAGCCAAGAGAGGAATGGGCAGGTGATGGAATATGAATAAATAACCTGTGATGTGTTGATGGATTAATGTCTAATCAGAATAGAATTACTTGGAAGTATAAAGAGAACGAGAAATGGGAAACTCTCATCTGTAAGGATTGCATATTGGATGATCACTCGTCTCAGGAGATAATTTTATCCTAACTCCTAATGAGCAAGGGGGCAGTGATTTGTCACAGTCAGGTTTGGTCACTGCATTTTACCTGGGACAGGTGGGTGAAAAAAAAACATGGGATAAGAAGTTACCAAATCTCTTAGTTTCAGAGCACTGGTATAACAGAAAAATACCAGAATAAAAACATAGAGGAAGTCCTGCTCTCCATGGGGTGTCCTGTCAGACCTGATTTGAGACCAAAAAAAAGGCGGGGGGATTGTCAACCCAGCCCAGATCCACCTGCTGTAACCAATATCGGGCTTCACCAGGAGGATCTCACCTTTTGGTCTCCATCTAAGACAGTGGTTCTCAACCTTGCTAATGCCTCAACAGTTCCTCATGTTGTGGTGACCCCCCCCCCCCGCCCCGGCAACCAAAAGCTTATTTTCGTTGCTACTTCATCACTGTCATTTTGCTACTGTCATGAATCGGGTGGCCTCTGTGAAAGGGTTGTTCGACCCCCAAGGGGGTCAACCACCCACAGGTTGAGAACCGCTGATGGAGGAGGTAATTTTCCCCAAAGTCGCTCCTGAGCAGTGGGGCAGCAAGGACTGCCTTGCTCCCATCATGTGATCCTCAGAAGGGGGGAGGGGGGAGTGTAGTCATTCTACGCATTTAACACACCCCCTTCTAGACATTCGGGATTCACTCCTGAAGACTGATCTTGCCTGAGACTGAGGCTCAGAGGAAGAGCCAAAACAGAGGACTCAGGAATGGCTCTGTTAGCGTCTCAGTGGGTGACTTCGTCCTGATCTTAAATGTCATGTGGAGAGGATTTGTCCATTTCCTCTGACGTGCCCTTTGCCTAACGCTATTTTAATCTGTTAAATCCATGCAAACAATTAATGTTTTTGCTAATCCAAAATCATTGTTTTTAGTGGAATAAACACCACTTATCTTTTGCAGAACATCTAAGTTTACATAGACAACCTAGTGTGTATGTTTATTTTTAAATATTTTATTGGGGCTCTTACAGCTCTTATAACAATCCATATATCAGTTGTATCAAGCATATTTGTACCCATGTTGCCACTATTATTTTCTAAACATTTACTTTCTATTGAGCCCTTGGTATCAGCTCCTATTTTTCCCTCCCTCCCTCCCCACCCTTGTGACCCCTTGATTATAAATTATTTTTATTGTTGTGTGCTTTTTACATAAAAACTTACTGGAGGTTGTCATGAAAATTCTATATACTTTTATTTTTCTTCACGAATACAGAACAGTGATGACAAACTAACTTAAGGAGCATAATCCGGGCATCTTCCTTATACTAAATATGCTAAATGCATTTTTCTGAGGAAAACAAAAGATGATGGAAAGGTATCCACAATACACATCATTGAGACAACTACTCTTGTATGTGGGCGTATGTACTGATCTGTGGTCAATGACTAGCTATAGACAAGTTTTCTCTGTAATACATTTCTCTTTGTCTTATTATTATATCTTCAAAAAATTGGGGGAGAGGAGTCTGATCAAAGGGTGGGGTGTGTCTTCTGAGAGGATGTTAGGCTAGTTAAATGAAAGCAGAGCCATCAGCTCAGAAGGACATGGTGGCTATTTTGTGGGATTCCCATGGTGTAATCTTGATAGATCTTATCAAATGACACAGGACCATTTTGGCAGCTTATTAAAAAATAAATTTAGGAAAATTGAAAAATACATTGCTGAGGGAAGAAGACCAGGAAAATCCCACTGAGGATTCTTTTTTTTTTTTGGTCCCATGATGACAATGCACCCATTCATTCTTTGAGGGTAGCAAGGGCTGGCCGACAAAAATGTTATTGATAAAACTCAGCCCATCTACCTTACAGGCCCGAGCTCACTCTTTCAGGGTGTTTGTTAGTTCCTGAGAGAAAGACAGACACAGTCTGCATGCTTTGAGGCTACCAGAACTGCGTTGCTGAGGTGGTGTACATCAACGAGCAGGGAATGATTTGGAGACGCATTAAAGACCTGGAAACCCTGCCTTCCTAAAGGCATAAACCTAGATGAGGCATCCGCACAGAAGTCATAGCTTCATGTGTTCACCTGTTTGTCTAATTAAGGGTTTTCTGATTTCTGTAGGAATACTTTTTAAAAATGTTTATCTAATCTATGTTTTCCATCATTTTATTGGGGACTCGTACAACTCATCACAATCCATACATACATCCATTGTGTCAAGCACATTTGTACATTTGCTGCCATCATCATTCTCAAACTATTTGCTCTCCACTAAAATCCTTTGTATTGACTCCTCATTTTGCCCCTCCCTCTCCCTCCCCCTCCCTAATGAACCTTTGATAATTCATAAATTATTATTTTGTCATATCTTACACTGTCCGACATCTCCTTTCACCCACTTTTCTGTTGTCTATCCTCCAGGGAGGAGGTTATATGTAGATCATTATAATCAGTTTCCCCTTTCTAACCCACCTTCCCTCTACCCTCCTGGTATCACCACTCTCACCACTGGTCCTGAAGGTATCATCTGTCCTGAGTTCCCTGTGTTTCCAGTTCCTATCTGTACCAGTGTACATCCTCTTGGCTAGCCAGATTTGTAAGGTTTAATTGGGATCATGATAGTGGGGTGGAGAGGAAGCATTTAGGAACTAGAGGAAAGTTGTACGTTTTATTGTTGCTGCACTGCACCCTGACTGCCTCTTCTCCTCCCCGTGGCCCTTCTGTAAGGGGATGATGTCCAGTTGCCTAAAGATGGGCTTTGGGCCCCCACCCCACACTCCCCCTCCTTCACAATGAGATGATTTTTTGTTCTTTGATGCCTGATAACTGACCCCTTTGATACCTTGTGGTCACACAGATGTAGAAATACCTTTTGACCTGACCTCACATCACCACTTACTCTGTTCCATGTTACTGTTACTGGCCTTATAGCTTTTAAAGTTTCCTCAGCTTGAAAATTGTCTGTGACCTATTTTCAATGTTACATTTGTTACTTAACTTTATTAGGTTACATTCTATGTCTGTCTTAAAAATATCTGTGACAGTTGTTTCCTGTGATAGCTGGGGAAGAAAATCTTTATGGGGTTACTGTCATTATATGATTAGATATGCGTAAAGCTTGAAGTAATGCTTGGTACACAGTGACTGTTGAACATTTTTTACTTCTTGCTTTCCTTCACCTGATCACCATTTATTTGTATACTTATTTTTACCATCACAAATAGGTCCCTAGTAAAAAGAAAAACAAAAATAAAACAAACAAGTCCAAAGTAATTTAGTCTATTTCATATCCTCTCTGGAAAAGGTATCATAAAATTAGGAATACATAACTTGCTTAGATATTTCATCATTGATCTGTGAACACACACATCAATAGAATTGATCCTTACGGCTTTGCCCTTTCATGAAAATTGGGACCCACTCCACCTATATCCACTCGGTGAGATGTGGTTCTCATTACAGGAAGTGCTGTCATTCAAGAATGTGGCTATAGAATTCTCTCAGGAGGAGTGGGGCTGCATGGACCCTGCTCAGAAGACTGTACAAAGACTAAATGTTAGAGAATTTCAGGAACCTGGTCTCCCTCAGTGAGCATCCCTTCCCCATAGAAATCAGGATTTGCCCTTGTGCATCTGTGTATTTTCCTGTGGGAATCACTTGGAAGCCTCTGACTTATGAGAATCTCAAGCCCGTCTCCTTAACATCAGGAGAACGACGAGGCTCTCTACTCCTCTAAAGAGTTACAGTCTGGGAAACCCACAGGGGCAGTTCTACCCTGCCCTTATAGGGTAGCTATGAGTCAGAATGAGTAGGGTGAGTTCTTAACACAGAGACTGGCATTCATTCAGAAATGAACAGCTCTTATTACCAGACACCAGAAAATGCATGCTTAAAACGAGCATTGTAAATCCAATAGGCTCTTAGCCACAGCTCAAACTTGGAGGATCCTGAAGAAATTCACCTGGGAGAGACACCTTAGTAATGAATGTGGTGAATTATTTTTGTCACCGGCTGTGCATGCCATTGTACACATGAGAGAATAAATGCCAAGGATCCTTTCCAGCATCATGTCACACATTATTTTGTCAACGTCTCACAATGGACTACATATCAGGGACACTGTACTAAAAGGTACAAAGCTTCTAGGCCTTGAAGATCAAAAGCCTTTTGTTAGCACCTGTTGAGTTCATTTCTAGCTCAGAGTGATCCCACGGAGCAGAGTAGAATTGCCCTATGGGGCTTTCTAGGCTGTAGCTCTTAATCATAGCAGGCGGCCAGCCCTTTCTTCCGTGGACAGGCTGGATGTTTCCAAGAGACCAACCTGTCAGTTTGCAACCAAGCACTTAACCCCTGCACCACCAGGGATATTACCAACCTTAGATACAAAATGCTGCCGTGTAATGAAAAGTCACAATCCTTTAAAATGCACGAGATTACCAAACTCAAAACTCTGCCATCAAGGCGATTCCAACTAACAGAAAACCTGTTGAACAACATAGAACTGCCCCCACCCCCAGCCCCCCTGTGAATTTCAAAGACTGTAAATATTTGTGGGAACAGAAGCCTCGTCTTTCTCCCTTGGAGAGGCAGGTGGGTTTGAACCACTAACCTCATGGTTAGCAGCCAAATGCTTAACCCACTACTGGATGTTGGTCAAAAGCACAAGGATGTCTGTGTTGTTGTCAGGTGCCATCAAGGCACCTCTGACTCAAGGATGTCCATCGAAAGGTCTGAGTATTTCCACCTCAAACCTGTCGGTCGTTTGAACTAACCACTAGCTCCCAAAGGGATGGAATGCTTCCACCAATTTCTCAGGTTACACTGGTCGGGGTAGAAGAAACACCACCAGTAGTCACACTATCAGATTCTCTGATACAAGAGTGAAAGTTTGCTCCCGCAGTGGCATTTACCTTCATGCTAATATTTTCCTAGGCGTCCCTGGGTGGCGCAAATGTTTGAGCGCATCATTACTGTCTGAAATGGCCATTTGAATCCATCCAGAGGGGCCTGTGGAGGAAAGGCATGTCAATCTACTTTTCAAAAGGAGACCTACTGGAACACAGTTCTACTCCAGAACATGGGTGTTGCGGTGAGCCAGAATTTGCTCCCCGGCAGCTGCTTTGGTTTTTTAATGTCTTCCTACCTGCTCTTTCTTGCTGCGAAGTTGGGATCCTTTGCACCGAATGATTCTTGGAAGCTTGCAGAATCTGAGATAAAATGCCTAATGTAAAAGGGGGAAAAAAAAGGAGTTTCTTGAAAACTAATGTATACTAGCTTTTACCAGAGAAAAATGATGAGCCATTTTACTCGAGGAGGTTTTCAAAGGCTTTAAAAATGTCAGTTGGCTAGGATGCAATAAAAGAACTGTTACCCTATTCAATAACAACAACAAAAAATTTTTTTCTTTTTCTTATTTTTCTGGAGCCGGCCTCCCAGACCTCTCCACTGGTTCCTTACTCCATGCCGGAATGTTGCATTCACACCTTGACAAAATTATTTTTCTTAATAAAGAATATGCCCCCTTTTTTTCCTTTCCATAGATTTTAAGCCAATTTATGGCAAGATTTATTTCACTTGCTTTGGCTGTACTATCAGGAGGGACCAGTCTCTGGAGAAGGATGCGTGTGAAAGGAGAAAGGTAGCAAAATGAGGAAGGCCCCTGACAAGATGGACTGCCACAGTGGCTTCACCAATGGCAACCAGTAGGAGGATGGCACAGGCCTGGGCAGTGTTTCATATTGTTAACAGGGTCACGTTTGAGTCAGAACTGACTGCCCTGTTTGGTGATAGGGAATTTGAAACTGTAACGGAGTTACTGTGAAAATATGCATGGAATGCATAATCACACTTTATGAAGAATCTTACTGTCTTTACATGTCTAAAACATTTTTAATGTAAGGATTGAGAAGTGTCATCACTGTTCGCAGCATTACTTTTGGTATCATGGACCTTGTCACTGCTCAATGTTAATTTCTTGAAGCCTAGCTCATCAAAGAACTGAACTTTATGCATCTATTTCAAACCTCTCTATAATATCTGAGACCAGAGATTTCCCTCTCTGGGGGCACTACTGTTTCCATTAAGCTTGTAAAGACACCCAGAATTGTGTCTAGAAGCCCTACTTAAGAATCAGACCATAAAAGTCCGTTTGAGCTGCTGCAATCCTATAATTTTTAAAACTACCGAACAGTGAACGCTAACAAAACCCCCATAAGGGGAAAGATCCAGAACATAACAAACCCCCCAAAGCATTTCCACCCAAAGCCAGATTCTTTTACACAACCGCGTGGCATCAGGGAGCAAGGAAATGAAGTTTCTCACAACTTTCATAAAACTCAATATCAGCAAGGTCTTTGAAGGAAACAAATAGGTGTTACCATTTGAAAATAGAGCCGCATAAACCTTCCAGTCCCATCAATCTGAGCTCTAGAGATTTCATAGTTAAGACTCATAAATGAAAAAAAATACCCATAAATGTCATCAAGCGAAGAATTTTCTCTTTTTTTGTGGGAGAGGAGGCCGTGGAGGCAAAGAATTTTCAAAGTGGCGCGCCCTCTCCCTCCTCCACCACTGCCGCCTCCTTCTTCTGGCGCTCCTGGAGCTGCCTGTGTGCTCCTTTGGTGCAGACCTGGTACCTCTTTTGTGAAGCAGCAGCTGAGGAGACCTCGGCGCACGCCAAGGCCGACGAGAAACCCAAGGAAGGAGTCAAGACTGAGAACAACGATCATTTGAACTTGAAGGTGGTGGGGCAGGGTGGTTCTGGGGTGCAGTTTAAGATTAAGAGGCAAACGCCACTTAGCAAACTAATGAAAGCCTATTGTGAACGACAGGGTTTGTCAATGAGGCAGATCAGATTCCGATTTGACGGACAGCCAATCAATGAAACAGACACACCTGCACAGTTGGAAATGGAGGATGAAGATACAATTGATGTGTTCCAGCAGCAAACAGGAGGAGTCTTCTAACAGGGAGCCTGCTCCTTTCCTCCAGAACTCTCTTCCTACCAACCAAGAATCCATTCTCCATTAGAAAAGCACAATTTGGTTGCACCACCTCCTGATGACTACAGTATAGTTTTCTCTTATTTCCCCTTCCCCATTCCTTTATTGTACATAAAGTAACTGGTGCGTGTGCACACGCATATTGCAATTTTCCTTTTGTTTTTTTTACTAAATGGCCAATGTTATGTTTCGATCGACACCAAGTGGAGATGGGATGGGGAAACACTGGCTCTGTGAAAACCCCCCCTTCGCCATCAGCAGCTTGCTCACTCAGCTCCTCTCTCTATATTCCAGTAAGTTATTTTGCTCTCACTGTTTAACAGAAACAAAAAAAACAACAACATAAAAAAATCCTTGCATACCCTGTTGGATTGAAGAATTTTCATGTTTTTCATTTATCATTATAAAACCAAGGACAATTTTATAACTTTTTTGTATGTTACATGTAGAGCAATCTGTCTTTAAGTAGGGGTGAATTACTCTCAAAGAAATGAAGCCTGGATAGTTTTCCCTTCAAGTCAAGCGTCTTGTTGTTTAAATAAACTTCTTGTTTAAAATTTAAAAAAAAGAATTTTCAAAGTGGCAGAAGAGACATAAAAACAATTATGTCTGAATTCTATTTCTTCAAAAGTTAGCACATAGATGGGACATTTTAGTAGCAACAGGAAAGCTACAAAATACTCCGACTTCTAAGGAGGACAGCTGTGAGATCAGAGATGAAACATAAGTTGGATGAGATTAATGGTACAGCAGACAATGCAAAGGAAACCATTAGTGAGCTTGAAGTATAGTCATAGAGAAACCATCCAAAATGGGAAGGGAAATGCCTCCGAATGTAGGCCAGGGCTTCCAAAAATTCATGGGAAAATTCCATTATCTTTCCATTCCATTTTTCCATGACCTGTTTGAAGGCCCCTCAGACATACACACACCAGAGGGCAGAGAAAATCGGGAGCAACAAAGTTAACTATTTTTAAGCAACAGTATAATGTCTTAGCCCTTCCTACCCAAGTCCCCAGGCCTTGACCTAGAAAAGTCCTAAACCTGAGCACAGAGGCCATCTTTGTCTTGGGTGCATGAGGGGTAAAATGGAAAGGTTGGGAGTCAGGGTGAAACCACACAGACACTTTGAATTTTACTCTTTAGCTTGAAGCCCCCAGACAGACAGCTCCAGCGCTTCATTCATTTTGAATAGCCTAAATTAAACTTCATGCCAGGAGACAGTCCTAGATCCAACCATGTCTACCTATGGACCCCTGACCAAGGTTTTCAGTGTCCCTAAAAGCTATGAGTCAGCATCAAGTCGAGGGGAGTGAGTTGGGTTTTTTCTAGTTAATGGAGACTCACTACCACCTCAATCTGCTACTTCAATCTCCCTTTTGCAAAAATTAATTTAGACTTTAATTGTCTTCAACTTAAGAGGAAAACACCCCAGCTTCCACTCTAAGTGCCCCACACAACTCTAAGTTTAAAGTTCCTAAAATATTGGGTTAAATTAGGCAGAGAGCAACCATTCTCCACAGGACACTGATGAGATCCAATGGTTCCAAGCCTGAAAAATAGAAATGTCCTAGGAAAACCCAAGGAGAAGTGTTGCCTTTGAATTATGGTGTTGGTAAAGAATTACCATAGACTGCAAGAAAAGTCACTGCCACCTAATGGATGCTAACTCACTGTGATCCTAAGGACAGGGTAGAATTACCCCTGTGAATTTCTGAGACTGACACTCTATGGGCATAAAAAGCCCAGTCTTCTCTAAGACCCAGAACAAAATCATACCCAATATGAATTGGGGTGGGGTGGGGTTCCTGGAGGGGAGACCCAAAGCCCATCTGTAGACAGTTGGACATCCCCTCACAGAAGGGTCACAAGGAAGAGAGGACCCAGTCAGGGTGCAGTAGAGCACCGATGAAACACACAACTTTTCTCTAGCTCCTTAATGCTTCCTTCCCCCACTATCATGACCTCAACTCCACCTTACAAATTGGATTAGACCAAAGCATGCACACTGCTACAGATAAGAGCCTGCAACACAGGGAATTTAGGATAGAGATACCAGAAGGATGGGGGGAAGTTTGGGGAGAAAGGCGGGGAATCAATTACAAGGATCAACATATAGCTACCTCCCAGGGGCCCAAACTACAGAAAAGTGCTGAAGGGCAACAGAGGATGATGCAAGATATGAAAATAATTGATAACTTATCAAGGGTTCATGAGAGAGGGCAGTGGGGGAGGTAGGGGAAAAAGAAGAGCTGATATCAAGCGTTCAAGTAGATAGAAGATGCTTTGAAAATGATGATGGCAGGGGCGGGTGGGGGAGGATGTAAAAAAAAGAAAATGATGATGGCTGCATGTGTACAAATGTACTTGACACAACGGATGATTGTGTGAATTGTGATAAGAAATGTAAGAGCCCCCAATACAAGTATTTAATTTTTAAAAAAACAGCCCAGTCTGTCTCCCTCAGAACAGCTGGTGCTTTCAAACTGCTGACCTTTCTATTAGCAGCCCAATGTGTAACCACTATGCTACCAGGGCTCCTAGTAGAGACTGCCAGAAGAATGAATAAATATGTCCTGGAAGAAGTAGAACCCAGAATACTCCCTAGGAAATGGTATGGACGCTATACCTGCCTTCATTCAGCTGCACATGGGGGGTAGGGGGGGCGATGGGGGGGAGGAGGAGAATTCCTCCCCACATCAGCCCATGGCAATGGGCCCGCTAGACAGTGGTCGGACATCCTTCAACTTCCTTCGCCTTATCCCGACGTCATCTGTCTCTCCCAGGGCATGCTCCTTCTCTGCTGTATTCTATGATCTGCTGCTGCACGGGCCACGCAGAACTCTGATAATATTCACAAGTATGGGGGTTGTTAGGAAAGCGAACGGGGTACATCAAGTCGGGGTCAGAAAACGTTAAGGATACAGTCCTTTTGTCCACAGAAGCTCTTCCCAGCCACGTTGGTTCTTGGTCTTTCGGCCACGTTGGCGCCTTAGTCTCTGCCCCGCTGTGCAAAGAGCTCCTTTAATGCTGATAAATGCCCCCCCCCCCAGATACACACCACTCTGCAGCCAGTCTTAGGCCTTTGGTGACAAAGACCAGGGACGGAAGAGGTCCATCCAAGTCATTCCACTTCGCATTTGGAATGAGGAGGATGGAGACGTCTCACCTACTGTGGGCATGATCCAGAGGAAACCACACTCGGTTAAATGGAAGGTCAGTAAAGAGTGTGAGGATGTGTCTCGAGAATGTGGCTAAGGCTCCGCAGGCAGCGTCACCGTCTGCTGCAAACGGGGTCCCTGGGAGGCAGAAGAGGTGGCTGTTGCCTAGCAACGGGAACTGGCACGGAGACCAAGGAAGATGCAGGCCCCGCCCCGCGCCCGGCCCCGCCCCACCCCACCCAGGCTCCGCCCCCGCCCCGCCCCGCCGCCACGACCGCCGCAGCCCTGCGCCTGCGCAGTTCCCATCAGACGCGGAAGCAGATCGCGCAGAGCCAAGGTCACGCGGAGGTAAATTTCTTTCTTTTGGTTTGAGCGCGCGCTCCCCGGCCTGTTGGGCCACACGCGGCCCCCGGGGGAGGGGTGGGGTGTCACTCTGAACGTCAAGGTCCCCGTGACCCTGAGGCGTTCCCGTCCTGCGCCCTCCGGCGTCCGCGCCCATTTGGGTGTCAAACGCCTTTGAGGCGGCCCTTCCGCCTCATGGCCGAATGGACGCCGCCGACCGGGTCGTTTTCCGAAGGAAATCCCTTCTCGGCTCCCCTCGCTCGCCCGCTCTGGGTCAAGGCCTCCACCCCTGAATATCTGGGGACCCTAGCGACCTCCCCCTCCGTCGCACCTGAGGCCAGCGTAGGGGACCCGGAGACCCACCTGCCCCGGGAGTCACCGGTCTCCCCTGGGGAGCCCCCATCTCCTCACTGCCCCCACCCCTGTATGGCAAAGGGGGTCCTGATCTCCCCCTGTGAGACCCCGTGTTTTGCACCCCTGACCCCACCCCCTGCAAAGTACGCTCTTGGCGGGTAACGGGCACCTCACCCTATCTCTGTGCCCGTTTGGACGAGGGGACGCGGTGAGAGCAGAGCCACCGAGAGAAATAGTGTTAAAAGTTAGAAAAGCAATGTGATTGGACAAACATAAACAGATGGCCAGACTAGAGGCTGGGGGGCCGGACTTGCAAAGAGACAATAAACTCAAGGCGGTGGAGCCCGTGTTAGCACCCCGCCACCCTTTAGGGCAGAGTAGAACTGGCCCTGTTTGGTTTCACCGGAGCAGAAAGCCTCGTCTTATACACCCTCCGAGCAGCCGGCGGTTTGGAACTGCTGACTTGGTGCTTAGCAGCCCGACGCCCAGCCCACTCCACCACTGGGCCCCCCGGAGACAATAAGCATAGGAGAATAAACAAAGTAGCCACGAGGAAAAAAGAAAAGAGAAATCTTATAACTAGAGGGGATCTTGAAGAGCGAAGACAAAGGCCCGGAGACCCCAGTAGGAGTTAGGGTGAGGAGGGTTGGGATGAGGGAGAGGGGACGCTTCAAAAGAGGGGCAGAGGTGGAAAACCAGCGAGTGACCTGGTGCAGGAACAGAAAAGATGCAGAGGTGACAGGGAGATCCGAGGGAACTGGAGGAGGAGGGGGAGAGACCGTGAGACAGTGGAAATAGAGGAGTATAACCCGGGAGGTGTGGGGCTGTCTGGCTGAAGCAATGAACAATAGAAGTGAAACCGCAGGAGTGGTCCTAATGGTGCATGGGGAGGAACTAAAGAGAAAGGGGGCTGGGAAGGGGGGGTGTGCCTCCCTTCCCCCCCCCCATGAGGAGGAAACAGATAAAAGGAGAGACAGAAAAAAACAACTTGATTCGATGGTAGCATATTGATTGATAACCTGTTTGCAATTTGCTTAAATCATCCAGCTCCAAGTGGTGAAACTGTAAGACTTGTACAAAGACTTTGTCGGTTTTGCATCGAAAAATGACCATCACAACTGCTTTTCAGCTGGATGATAGCGACTAGTCTGGGTGCATTCTGGGTCTTCCTTGCCACTTATGCGGGCTGGGGTGGAGTGGAGGGATGAGATGAAGTAAGAAAGGGCTCGATTTCCGCCACTGCATGGTGTCTTTGAATAGCCAAAAACCAAACTCACTGCCATCGAGTCACGCCGACTCAGAGTGACCCTATGGGACAGTGTAGAACTGGCCCTGTGTGTTTCTAAGACTAACTCTTTACGTGGTTTCGAACAACCCACCTGGCAGTTAGCAACCCAATGTGCAACCACTGTGCCAACAGGGCTCCTCGGAGGCTCTTTGAATGAGTGCGTTATGATTCTCAGATCTGTATTTTGTAGGTGTGTACTTGATCTTAATTCATGGTTCTTTTTTCAGGCTTACTGAGATAAAGCATAATTTGTGGAATTTCAGCTTGATTCTGTAAACAGTCATTAACTTCTGAGATACACATTTGTGGCATCCTGTAACCGAATCCTTCTTTCCTAAACATGGTGTACCATCAGTTTTCTTTCCCCAAAAAATTGGACCTCAGACTATGTGAAATCTTTTATTTTCTGAATGGTTTTCCTTTTATTTTAAGTTTCTTGTGTGCGGTTCCTATTTTGAGTCCGACTTGCCTTCTGTTCTCTCTCACATATTGGAAACATTCTTTAATCACCTAGTAAATACATTTGAAAAACTGAAACTCACCTCACTGCTATCAGATCGATTCCAACTCATAGCAACCTAACAGGACAGGATGGAACTGTTTCTAAGTCTTTACAGGAGTAGAAAGCCTCAGGGTGGCCCCTGTGAGTGGAGCACTGGTGGTTTCAAACTGCTGACCTTGTGGCTAGCAGCACAGTGCATAATCACTGTACTGCTAGGCTCCTTTAAATAAATTTAGACTCTAAATGTGCATCTGGGAAGTATTTTCTTGTATTATATATTTTTAAATTAATAAATCTTTTTCTTGTATTATATTAACCAGTTAGTCTTATGTTCCATTGTCTTCCTGCCTGTATGTCATCTGGAAAGTATTAACCTGTGGAATGTAGGGTAAATGCCCCCCTACAAGTTCTTCTGACTCTTTGTGTTATATGCTAATAATTTAATATGTATATTTATATAGATAGATAACATAAGAAATAAACAGTTAATTAAATTATAAAGCAGTACAAATGGCTCATTGCAACTCACTCCTTTGAGACAGTTGTGAGACACTGGCAGTCCTTCAAGTTTTGAGGGCCACCAGGTGTCCTCTGCCGCCAGGTAGTCCTCTGTAGAGCAATTCAGGCTATCCAGGCACAGGTAGCAAACAGCAAGGCAGGTAACCAACAGTCAGCCATATGACAATGTCTGACAGTCCCCAGCTCAAGAGATGTAAATTCCAATAGTGCGGCGAAGCAGGTCTTGAAGGAACCTGAAGTTGCAGCGACACAGTCCACGGGTTAGGTGTCCCACAGGTAGTGTGGCTTGCAAATTGAGGCACAGAACAAGCAAGGCAGCCGCTCACTGGTCCGATGATCAAAGAGCGAGACTCATCAAGCCATTTTATCTCCTCCCTTCAATTAATCCCACATGTGTTCATCGGCCATGTTGGCACAATAAACATTAACTATTTCACCCTTTTTATCCAAATGTTGCCAGGAGACCTGGATTGATTTGTAACCTTATTCCAACAGAGCCTGTATATGAATGAAATTTCCTCTAATGAAGAAATTTCCTCTAAACTTCTCTCTGTAGCTGACCCTCTTTCCATGTATGTAGCACCCATGGCTTAGGCTTTAACGATTGTATAGTTAAATGTTTTGCACATTTGATTGGACTAATCTGGAAATGAACGAGGAATTAAGTTACTTAGGAGCAGTGTGATGAAAAACATGAAAGCAGCATTACTCAGACCTTTGAAAGTGGCCCTGGATTTGTTTTTGTTTTGTGTTTGTTTTTCATTATTGTGAAACTATAACTCATTGCCATCGAAGTGATTGTGACCCCCAGTGGCCTCACAGGACAGAGTAGAACTGCCACTGTGGGTTTCTAAGCCTGCAAATCTTTATGGGACTAGACCGCCTCATCTGTCTCTGCAGAATGACTGGTGATTTTGAACTGCTGCCCTGTGTTGATACATCATAAAACATAAGCTGGGCTAAAAAGTGGAAGAATGACAGAGCCCAACTTTGTCCACAGTTGTAAGCCTTTAGGCTGTTTTG